>NW_007726881.1:496467-507894 GCF_000696425.1 Galeopterus variegatus
CTTCACTATTCCATTATTATACTGGGGAAGAGTATCCTGACAACCGCTTTTGGCAGAATTTTTTATGCTTATATGGCAAAGGAATAAGCGTGTAAACAGAGAAAAATATTAAAACTTTCAGTGTTAATCTATATTTTAAAATCCAAGCATATCTTGACAAATTTTCAAATACAGAATGCATGAAATTCATAAAAAATATATGAATACGATTGCATTACTGTTTCTAATTTTTTTTCCTTCAACAAAATTCTGCCTTTGATTTCTTATTTATTATTTATTTTATTCAATTGAGTATCCAGGCAGAAAATACAAAAAAGCTTTGCTAATTTCATAAAATATTGAAACACTGACACTGCGAATAGAATTCACTATTTTTATGTACTTCTGGAGCTATATCATAGTTTAATCTAGAAACCTATTTAAGGAATGTATAATTTCCTAGGCCCTTATTCTGATAAATTACTTTCGTATTTTAGAGAAGAAATATTCAAAATTCAGAAATACCATTTCTACTTGTTCAAAAGTAGTCAAGGAGCTAATCCACAAAGATTAAGAGATTAGAGAAGACACAAACATAGCCGATTTCTTAACATAATCTTTCTAAAGTGTGTCTCCTGACCTCTTGCAAGCTTTAGAAATGAGTCCAAGTCATCTTCCAAGAAAATAAAGACTACTTCTAGGTGATAATTTTTCTTAAGCCATCATTTTATTTTATTTTATTTTATTTTTTAAATTTTTATTGAATCAAAATTGATTATATATATTTTGGGGGTTCAGCATTGATATATGTTGATCAAATCAATACTACTAGCACATACATTGTTACAAATAGTAATTATTCTTTATGCCCTTTGTTCAATCTCTCCCCATCCCCCTCTCCCTTCCCACTCCCCCTTCTAATTACCCTAGATTTCTTCTCTCCTTCTGAAAGAATGATTACTCTGTTGATTTGTTGCCTAGATGATCTGTCCAATGCTGAGAGGTGTGATCAGGTCCCCCAATATTATCATAAAGCAGATGCTTCTTCTGTCACTCTGGAATGGGCTTTGTGAAGAGAGACATCCTCTTCTTTTCTTTATCTCTGTTGGTGACTCTCCCTGTGTCAATGCACTCCAGTGGCTGGGAACTATCTGCATGGTGGTTGTGGAGTCTAGCCGCTTTTGTGGCAGCCATGGTTATTGTGGTGTCTGTTGTGGGCCACCGAAATGCAGGTGATGTTTTCAGCATGCTCCTTGGTGCTGGTGGTGTGCCTGGTTGTGGGTAGTGTCTGATCCCTGGCTCCATGCCTCATGTCACCTGGCAGGCCCCAAAGCATTGTTGATGTTCCTGGGCTCGAATTGATTTTTTGTCCTTTGCTTACTTCTAACATGGGGGAACTTCCTGTGGGAACCAGTACTTTAGCTGTGTGGTTGAGCTAAATTGTTGTTTTGCTGCTATTTCCCTAGGGAAGGCTTTTTGTGCAGCTCAGGGTTTAATGGTTGACCTTATAGGTACTTCCGGCTCTCCAGAGACTTGGTGTACCTGTGTTATATAGAATCTCTGTTCTGGGCCTGAGTTTTTTCATCAAACTGCACTCCATGCAATTCTGCATTCCCAACCAGTCTCCTCTGAGTGGTCCTGTACTGATTGGGGGGCAGATCGACTGTCCTTGCTATGTCCCAGAGTTCTCCCAGTGGGCACATCTCCCCACTGCCCATGCTGCAAACAGTTCCCATGGGACAGACCCTGTGCCAGTCCCTTGCATTGACTCACCAGCTTCTGAATGGCTACCCTTTTTTCAGCTTTTCTGGCTCCTCGCTCCTGCGTGGGTCCATGGGAACCCTATTAGTGGTCTTGCTGTCATGGGGGTCACCAAGTTCCTCTTCTCCCCTGATGCCTCCAAGCAACTCCATCTGATGGGCACAGCTGCAGTTTCTGCCAGCTCCTGCTCCATGTGCTCAGCAGTTCCAGTACTAAAGCAGCCACAGCCCAAAACAGAGCAGTTTTTTCTTTCTCTCATTGTGGTTTCTCCTGCCTTCATGAACTCCATAGGTCTCTCCTCCTCTTCCCTTTAGCTCCAGTGGCCCCAGCTTGGCTGATGTTACATTTTTATAGGTGTAAATTGGTTGATTTGTGGGACAGAGTGATGCTGGGGACCGTCTATTCTAGCAGCTTGACCGGAACTCCCTAAGTCATCATTTTAAAACTTATTGCAATGTCCTAACTTCCTAATGTCCAGGTTTTCTTCTACTCCTGAAGGCATATACAGCTCTCCAGGCTAGCATGCTCCTCCCTACATTGAAGAAGGCAAACTCCTTATTACAAAGGACACCTCCTCCTATAGGGGCTTGATTATCTCAGCCTCAGAATTCACATAACCTGTTACGGAATCTACAGCTTTTGAAGAGGAGGATGAGAAATGTTTCTGTTAAAATGCTTGCATCTCTCTTTACCTTCTAACAAAGGTGTGACTTTTATGATTTGCTTATTTATTATACACCATGCTAGAGATGCTTATTTGAGTTCATACTCTCAATTAATAGCTCCATTTCCATTTGTTCCATGGTACCTGACATCAGCAACCTTATGTTCTAAACACAGGTAAGATGGTAAACTGAAGGAGAATCCAGGTAAAAGCACATAAGTAGGCATAGTGACAAGGTTAAGTGATTCTTATTTCCCAGAAAGGAAATAGCATATAATGGGGAAAGCATATAAACTGCCATTAACACATAAAATTTTGGGGATTGAGTTGTTGGAATCAGAGCCTCCAACTTATCTTTTCTTCCCATCTGAAACAAACTGACATGCAAAGGAGGGAGACAGAGAGAAGGTAATATACAACAGACATCTCTCTAGCTATCTATCTAGCTATCTAGCACTGGAATATAAATTTTAAAAGTAGTCACAGAAAATTTTGAGGCCAAAAGATACATGCTTGTATGCTCCAAATTTACTAATATTCCTCAGCATATTTCAAATGATTTCACAGCCTCCTTTAGATTCAGGCTTCCAAGAATATTACATACTTGATAAAGTTTCCCTGTAACATTTTTTTTTTTAGCATATGGACATCAGTTTATGACATTTAGAATATTTTCTGCTGAACCAGATGCCATAAATCTGGAGCCTGAGCTGAACTACATTCCTGTCCTTGAAGCTTTATCCAGGTACCACCTATCAAGAAAAGTACCCTATTTTGATTCTTGAACCATAATTTGACAACATTTGCTGTTCCTTCTCCACCCTTTTCTTGAAAACACCTTGGTTTTGTCCTTGGAGACATTCTCAAGATTCAGTGCACCTTTTTACATATTAAACAGACTCAATACTCATTTTAAAAATGCTTTATATTGATGATTGACATTCTTTGTGTACTAAAAAAAATGCCAACTTAGAGATAAGGCCTACCATCAAGCATTTAGTATTACCATATTAGTTCTCAATACATTCCATTCTGAAAACTAATTGGTCGCAATTCAGACCATATTTTAATTGGCTTTAAAATTACTCTACATACTATTTCTCTAGGACACATTTTCAAACACAGTTTGATAACAATCTTGACAAATCAAATTAGGCCTTGAATAATTTGCAAGCATTCTCAAATCTTGCCAATATTGGTAATGAGTTTTGTTGTAAAGGCTTTTCATAATTCTGATAGAATAGTTGATTTTGTACCATTGAAGTGGGCTTTGAAATGCTTGTGGAGACATGAACTTTGAGAATAAAATCTATTAAAATTACAGTTCACAGAATGAACTCAGGAAAAACCACCTGTAAAACTATGGTATCTGCCAAAAACAAACAGAAGGAGACAATTGGCCAGAATCAAAGAATAGTGAACCTCAAAGAAACATAGTTTTTCATAAAATGCGGCATTATAAAAACATGTAATACAATGAATATTTAATGAAATTCAATATTTCATAAAATTTATGACTTTGCAAGACCATCTTGGAAGACATCACTACAAATACTGGCGTGGTTTTGTATGTATATGATTGTTTTGACTAATGTCAGGATTCATCCTTTGTTTACATCGCTTCAAGATGGCACAATCTTTTCCTCTTTTTCTCACCATGGTATGTATCCTCACCAAGCAATTCACACACCATGAGTCAAACAACCATCACCAAGATCTTAGAAAAAGTATTGGCAGATTTATTTTAACAAGTGAACTGAGGCAAGAGATGATTAATTGGGTCACCCCAAGTTAGCTAGACATTAAACATTGGTCTTACTACTAAGATTATTTATAAATTTTATACTAAAAGTTCAGGTAAAGAAGTAAGGTACATTATTATGTTATTAAAACAAACTGATTGAAAATGAAAATTATATAATGTATATACACTTCCCAAATAATGCTTTTAATATTTTTTTCAAATAAAACACTGGTTTTATTGGGAAAATCTTGAGTTTGAGACATTGTGAGAGCACAACTATGACAAATTTTTGTGTGCGGGGGTGGGGAGGAACAGAATCTAGTAAAGTAATAGAAAAACAGTCTGGGTTAATAATTTTAAATGGGCTATGTCCCATTGCTCAAGGTCAAATTTTGTGAACAAAATAATCAGAGTTAAACCATAAAATATTCTTTATCATGGCCAGAATCTATTTCTGTTTATGTAAATTTCACTCCTAAACTGAAGTGAAAGATAGTTGAGGCCATACTGATATCTTTGAGATATTAAATTCCAGGGAAGTATCTTGCAATAATAGGTTCTAAAGGAATGTTTACCTGAGCATGCTTCTGAATGCAAGGAAAAAATTAGAAAGCCAAACAAATGTAACTAAGAAAGAACAGTTAATGTGTCTGAAATGAACAGGATCAAAGTTGGGAAGAAACAACTTTATTATAAATAAGTTCTCCTTTTTTCCCATATGAATTATTCTAACAACCCTTAAGAATAAATGAAAGACAGATAAGGAGTTCAAAAGCCATGTGACATCCAAAAGTCTAATATACCTAGAGGGCCAAATTCTACTGTCTGAAATATATATATATTTTTTTCTTTTTTGTCGTTTTTCGTGTCCGGCAACGGACCGCAACCCTCAGTGTCGCGCCCGTACCGGACCGGGACCGGCAACGGGATCACAACCTTCGGTGCTGCGCCCGCCCCTCGCTCAGCCAGTGAGCGGGAACCGGTCTGTATGTGTGATCCGACCCCTCGGCGGGAGTGCCGCTGCGCTCCCAAGCGGCGCACTGTAGCAGTGCGCCACCGGGCCGGCCCCTGAAATATTTTTTTTAAAAATTAACTAGAACATAATCTCATTAAATGACATAATGCAAAAGTGAACATAAAAGTTGTACAAGACAAATGTTAAACACTTTCAGAAGAAATTAATGTTTATTGCTGTAATCTTTGATATCCCTCCCATCTCCACTTAAATGCAGTTTATATATGTTACTATACATCAAACCAAGTCAGTTTAGTAATTTCTTATAAAATTCTCCCACTCAAAGTTTATAAAGATATGACAATGACTTATAGGTATTTTACAAAGAGAATTATCCTTGAATGTTTTGAATGTTTAAAATTGAAAAGAAAAAGAAAATAGAGGCTCCTACATGACTGTAAGCGCAAATATTTCAAATCAGCTTCACTAGGTGATTTTAAATGAATGCATACATTTTCACATCATTTTATGGAATACTTCTTTTCCTCATACATCTCTGAATGAATTATGCTATTTTTTCCAACTACACATACCAGAATTTTTAATATTGTATACCCACATGCTTAGGCATGATTTATTTATGTTTACTGATTACTTAGCAGTAATAGCTACTTATATGTCAAAAAAAATAAAAGCTTGATAGACTATGAAGAACCTAGATGGTTCAGCATAATTGAGAAGGAAAATTAATATCACACTGTGTTAGTTTGCTCAGGCTGCCACAACAAAATATCACAGACTGGGTGGCTTAAACAAAAGAAATTCATTTTCCTACAGTTCTGGAGAATAGAAGTCCAAGATGAAAGTGTCAGTGTTGGCAAGTTTGGTTCCTCCTGAAGCCTTTCTCCTAGACTTGCAGACCTTTTTGCTGTGTCCTTGAGACAGCAGATGCTCAGTTTCCAATTTTCAGGACACACTTCCGGGTTTCAAGCCACTCCTCAAGGTCTGAAGCCCCTCCGATAGGCCCTCCCCTAGAGGAGAGTTACTGTTGCTTGTTGGACTTATTTTTGGTACCAACAAGGGGAGATTGAGATCACAAGGGGTAGACTTATGCAAATCCAATGGCTGTGCATGCTCAGTAGAAAGGAGTTGTATAACTCTAGTAACCGAGCGTGCTTAGTGGAAGGGAGTTTATCCTTTGAATAATCTTGCATTGGAGGTGCTAAAGAGCATGGACTATTCTTGAGTATGTCTGGTGCATGTGATAGGATTTGACTAATGAACGTGCCCTGAAAGGAGACCAACTGAGCATGAGCCAGCCTGCACTCTGTACTAAACTTTAAGAGTGTATTTCTTACTTCCTTATTAAACTTGGTGTGGGCCCTGCTCAGTCTCTGGAGCTGGGCTGCACTTTCTCTGTGAAATCTGAATCTCTTATTCATTACATCAAACCCATTCTCAGTTTCTACTGCATATCTCCTCTTGAATTCTTTCCTGTGGCAGTCAAGAACCTGGTAAGAGGATGGGGTGGGCTGAGGCCAGCTATCAGGCCTCCCAGATCCTTTCTTCTGATATCATCCTCACAGGTCTTTCTTCTGTGAATACACCTCTCTGGTGCCAGTGTGACCAGAATTCCTCTTTTTATAAGAACATCAGTCAGATTAGATTAGGGCTCACCCTAACAGCCTAATTTTAAGTTAATCACTCTTTAAAGGCTTTATTACAAATATGGTCATGTTTGGAGGTTCTGGGGGTTAGAAATTCAACATATGAATTGTGGGGGAGACACAATTTATCCCATAACACATGCCAAATTACTCTAACTGCATCATTTCTTAAATTTAGATAATACTTGGTAACTTGCTATCTCTCTATCTTCTATGTAGATAGAATTGCAGGTATATTATGTAATTGTTTGGTCATTACTGTAATGAATTGATCACTTGTAGAATCCAGCAATTCCTAGTTCAGGTTTTAAAATTTGAATATTAAACGAATGAGCTTACAAATATGATCACATTTTTAAAAATAATTCATAGGTGAACAATAATTACATTATATCTCCAGGTAAGCAATGTAATTGTGACCTGTGCTTCTGATCACAAGTTTTCCACACTGAGTAAACATAGTACATTCATTCACTCATTTATTCATCTTTTTAATCCATTCATTTTTAATGTAAGAAAACATCCTGCATCAGGAGCTATAGATTCAAGTAGAATTAAAGCATGGTTCCTGTCTTCAGGAGGGTCAGAATCCAGTGGAGTGAGCTATTTAAGCAAAGACCTATTTGATCAGTGTTATAACATAGGCACTTGAGAGTACCAATGATGGTGCAAAGGAGAAAGTGGTAATAACATGAGCAGAAGTCATGGAAGGTTTTACAGAAGAGAAGTGTTATAACATAGGCACTTGAGAGTACCAATGATGGTGCAAAGGAGAAAGTGGTAATAACTCATGTTATTACTCTCCCAGAAGTCAGGGAAGGTTTTACAGAAGAGGTGACTTAAATGAGTAGGTACTCACTGAATTCCAGGGGATAAGTACGGTCCAGGATTATGTCCCTGCACTCTTGGCACATTATCCACTCTTAAGTGACCCCTCTCCCCAAATGTCTACAAATAATTCAATCTAATGCCATCTCTTAGCAACATTACTAAAGCCATGCTGGTTGCCCATCATTACAGCTCACTTCACTTCTCTTATTTCTCTTGCCACTTGCTTTTATGCTGCATGATTTATTGATATGCTCTTCCTGCAAACTATATGCCTTAAGCTCTGATGGTCAAAAGATTAACAGCAAAGTAGTGTCTAGAAATTTGTCACCACCTGTTTGACTTTCACGTATTAATTCAGTAGTTTTTGATTAACCGATGGTTCTTTATGTGTCCTTTATAGGTAGTGGGTCTTGGTAGAAAAGTGACACAGTAAAATAAGCCAAGCTTTGCACCAAAATAACTTAGACTTGAGCAATAACATCACCCATTTATAATCTTCTGGCCTTGAGCAAATCATTTAAATTCACTGAGTCTCAGCTTCCTCATTTGTGATAAATTGTCTATAATAAACTCTACCTGGCTGGGTTGTTAACATATAAAAGCATCTAAAACACAGTAAGTGCCCTGAATAGTAGATGTATTTTCCTCTTCCTCTCTTCACTTTTACATCTGGTATTCTTCTCTTCTTTCCTTCAGACACAATCCTAAATTACCTATTGAAATATCTTTCCTTTCTAACATCAACGTGCTCTCTCCCCTCTCAACTTTCCTTTCTAGAAAAACAGTGACAGCTTTCCTCAAGCTTCACCTGATCCATTCACATCCCATCACTGAAACTCCACAAGAAGTACACATTCCTGCTCTAATTAGATGAAATTCTTCCTTATCTAACTGATTTTATTTCTTTCAATATATTAATTTGTATTCACAGCTCCAGCCATGAAAATGCATCTCTTATTCTGCTTGCATTCATTTAACTTCTTAGCAAATGATATGTCTATGAAAACTGGCTGTCTAATAAACTTAAAAAAAATACCCTTGCCCTTACTCAGATACATTACCATAAAACATGACTCTTCTTCCTATCTATAACACATTCCTGATCAAAACCCTCCATGATCTTACTCCGTTCACACATGGCCCTGTTCAATTTGTAGACAGGGAGCAGTGGTTCTCAGTCCTGTATGCATGTAAGAATCACATGGGGATCTGGAAGGAATAAGGTTGATGCTGGGACGCAGTCCAAAGCCAATTAAATCAGTGTGTTTGGAAAAGGGGCCTACTGATATTTTTTAGAAGCTTGACAAGTAATTCTTATACGCAGTCAGAGCTTAAAACCTCTTGAGTGGCAACTGCCTACTTATGATTGCATGTTTGGGACTTTAAACACTTTTGCTTACATTTATTGTTTCTCCCTCATTAATTATATTGACTAAAGTCAAGAGCATTTCCCTTTTTAGTTTGTATCAGGTACTAGATGTATGCCTTTAAGCAAGTCATTTAACCTCTCATAACCACAATACCCCGATCCTCAGAATTTAATGAGTCCTCCTACCTCCGAAGGTAGTGTCAAGAATTAAATGACACAGTTGTAAGTTGCCTACCACATAGAGAAGTCAACAGCTGCTTAAGAATCATCCACTAAAGATAAAATACCCCACCTCCAAAATCACCCTCCACGATCCTTCCCCCTTAAAAAGAAAACAAAAATATATATATATGACATGTAGATCAAAAAAAGAAAAAGAGAATATTTGCTAAAAAATATAAACTACTTTCTTTGTCAGAAGAGGCACAAATTTGCATTGTCAATTTACTCNTAAAAAATATAAACTACTTTCTTTGTCAGAAGAGGCACAAATTTGCATTGTCAATTTACTCTAGTAATGTAAGAAAATAAGTTAGCAGATAATATTAATATGTAGAAATATGCTGACAACAGTCTACTGCTGCCATCATTCTTATTCTTAACACAATGATAAATAATGTATTAGATGAGCAAGTAAGTTTGAATTAATGCAAACTACTGTAAAATAAATGTACAGCTGTTGTAGAATCACTTCCCTGGGATTTAAGATGCACATGATGTTAAAAGTGAAAATGCTTAAATTCAAAGATAGGGCTCTCCAGGACCCTACAACTGTTAAATATGGAGCCGTTTATATCTACCTGCATTTTTGTAGAAAGAGACAAACTTGGAGGAAAAGAGCTTCCAAAGTGGAGAGTGATGTTCAAAGTCATCTAAAACATAACACTGTAGAGGTTTCACGTCTACTTAACTCAGTGGTAATGAGGAGGAAACAGTTTTGCCTCCGTTACACCAAAAACAAAAAAGAAAACAAAACTACATGATTAAATTAAAGGATTGGGACTAACCTGCCATTTCATTAATTTCCCGACAACAACTCCAGCAAGTGGTCTCTCTTTACTTGAACTGTTTCAGTGGTGCTACATGATTAAATTAAAGGATTGGGACTAACCTGCCATTTCATTAATTTCCCGACAACAACCCCAGCAAGTGGTCTCTCTTTACTTGAACTGTTTCAGTGGTAATAAACTTAGATCTTAATTACGTTCACTGAAAGGATTTCATATAAATTCCATTCATCTGTGGTAGGAGAATCTTTGGGATTCTCTGGAGTCCCTTTGGGACCATACAGAACAAGTTTAACACATGTTCTACATGACAGTCTTAAATACCAAATGACAACTTTTACAATCCCCAGACATCTTCTCTAAAAAACCCACAGTTTTTTCACCATCAATGACAATCCAGGAATAAAACTGGCATTAGAAAATGGTATCTGGAAGCATCCTATCTTTCTTCCACTGGGATTTGAGCTAAGGTGGGATCTGGCCTGGTCTGACCCTGAGTCAACAAAGAAATGGATGAGATCAGCCACTCGGGGCATCCTAACCTAGCCTCTTGCATAGCAATTGGGCATTATATTCAGATTCAGAATTCCATGATGATGAAAATCATACATTATTGATGTTCCTTGACTCTAATTTTTGTTAGTAATTTCACAGTAATAAAAATTCCAATGCATTTTAGTAATTTTTTTCCTTTCAGTAAACTGCTAAATTTCTATATGAAATTACTACATCACGATCTATGAAAAATGATACATATCACAATTAATAATTTTCAAGTATAACTCCTTAAGATATTGAGTTGATTCCTGATTTCCTGGTGTATTTCATGTAGGTAGTGTACCAGCACAAACCCACATATACACTAAATAAGTAAAAGTTTATGTAATATATATATACATATATATATTTCTAGATTACAATATATCGTTTCTGAAATGGTTTCCTTTAAAAAAAATTAACTGTAAAATGTCAAATAGAATTTCACAAAAAGGTGTTAACCTTTAATCTCAGATCTCAAACACACATGGACTCTGAACAGCAGATAAGGTGATATGCAAAAGATTCCTAACAGAAATTCACAGCTTATTGTGCGGCACAAAAAATATGAAAATCTGAAGACCACAACACCAGGGAAAAATAATATATACCACGGTACTCCTGACCATAAGTAAGCACTCTCAACTGAAAGATGGGTAAATAAGGGGAAAGCCCAACTTTTTCTCTTTTGTTCTTTTATTGAGAATTTGACATATTCATTTCTTAATATACAGGAACATTGAAGCAATCATTTTTTCTTTAATTTATTTTTCTTTAAATAAAAGTTCCATTCTAAACTAACAGATTGGGAATTTATTTCCATAGCGCTCACCTCAGGTGGCACATAACAGACTGTCTTTTACACAGAAACCCCAGAGGACTGCACAGCACACCTCTTGCCTGTCATTCTATT
>NW_007726881.1:508249-513487 GCF_000696425.1 Galeopterus variegatus
TTGTCCATGGTTATATTTCTTTCATATACTCAAATTTCTCATTGAGTAGTCTGCATACTCCCACCTGACAAATAAAATGTTGCCTCTAAAGGGAGTGTGCTGTGTTAGTGTAACAGTAGCATGTCTCCAAGTTCTCTGGGTAACATAGTTCGTGCAAGGGTATATGTGTGATGATACACATGTCTAAGTTCCTGTTGAAAATTTTTAGTTTAATCAACAACAATTCAGAGAATTGTTGGGCACAAACAACAAAGTGAGAATTACAGATCGTGCAAGGGTATATGTGTGATGATACACATGTCTAAGTTCCTGTTGAAAATTTTTAGTTTCATCAACAACAATTCAGAGAATTGTTGGGCACAAACAACAAAGTGAGAATTACAGGGCACAAATATCCTATTTTCTGAAGTTCAAAGATCCTACTTTTATCACACACACACACACACACACACACACACACTTTATTCCTTGTTGATATGTCTTAAAGTCCCCAAAATCATTATTAGCCATCTCTATTCTTCAGTGTATTAAGAAATCCTCACAGCTACTGTAAATTATACTTTAAACTATTAACAAAATAATGAAAAACGTTTAAAAATTCTTTCCTTATCTCATCTCTCAATGAAAAAGAAAGATGAAGTATTGGGCTAGAACTGAAAGCATGACCAAGGTCTAGTTGGTCCACATGTAAATAAATAAAATTATTTATTATTTATTTTCCATTTCACCATTGAGAACTATACTGACAAAGATTTACATTATCTGTTCTTATTCTCTTATACCTATGCTAACACCAGAAATTCTAATGCAATTATTATTGTCCTATCAGGAAAGGATGAGTCAAAAAACAACTTTATTTCAAGCATTCCAAATACCAAGAAGGAAGATAGGGGTCCTTGTTCTATTCACCGCTTTGTACCCTATATCTTAGGGATCACCTTATCTAAGATTAGGAACAGTTATTATTTCTCTTTCTAGAGAACAAAGTAAATTTAGAGAAAAAAGTAAATTTAGGAGAATTCACAATTAAAAAATTTTTTAAAAGCTTACATCAGACTTCTGCTGTTGGCTATGATAGAAGAGCTTGAAAAACACAAACAATCCCACTGAGAACAACCCATCCACATCAATCGATCTGCCATTCATTCATCCATCTGTCTGCCCATACATCCATTATTGATCTATCATCTATCTACCCATCTATCCATCTATCATCTATCCATCAATCCATTCATCAATTATTTATGATCTATCTATCCATCTCTTCATCCATCTGCCTGTCCATCCATTCATAATTATCTATTATCTGTCTACCTAGCCACCTATCATCTATTCATCAACTATTTGTCATCTATGTATCTAAAGCCAAAGGAGAACAACTAAATCAAATAGAAATCAGGAGGTCAAGATCTCAGAGAGGTGGAATCACAGAAACTTGACTACAGTCTGCAGCCTCTCCGTCCTCAGTGCATTTACTGATTCTTGGTATGAATCTGGGCCAAACTCATGGAGCTACAAGTTTAAGAAACCCTATGAAAGCTGTATTTTTTCCTAGGGCTGCTATAACAAATTATGATAGACTTGGTGCTTAAAACAACAGAAACTTATTCTCTTACAGTTATGAAGCTCAGAAGTCTGAAATTGAGGTGTCAGCAGGCTGTGCTCCATACTGAGGCTCCAGAGGAGAATTTTTGTGGCTCTGCTAGCTTCTGCTGGCAGTCAGCACTCCCTGGCTTGTGGTCACATTGTGGTCTGCTCTGTCTTTGTCTTTTAATGTCACCTTCTCCTCTCTGTGTCTTCTCCTCCAGGTATCGGTCTTAGCCTCTTCTCTCTTCTTAGGATACTAAGAATGGCATTTAGGGTCCACCTGAGATAATCCAGAATGATCTCCTCATCTCAAATACATAATTCAATCATATATTCAAACACCGTTTTTTCAAATGAGGTAATATTCAAAGGTTCCAGTGTTTGGGAACTCATTTTTCAGACTACATAAAATCTAAAGAAGATAATTAAAAAGAAAATTATACACATGCTCACACAAAAAAGCAGAATTTTTAAAAGAAAATAATAATAAATTTACTACATGAAAATGAAGAATAGCTTTTCTTTAAAAAACAGGGCTATAAAACTGAAATTGCACAATACACAATGGGAGAAAAGATTATGTGCAACAAAACACCTGAATCCAGAATATAGAGAACCAAGTACTCTTAAATATTAACAAGAAAATGGCAGAAAAAAACATCAGAAAAATGGGCAAAAACTTGAGTAGGAATAACATAGAAGAGGTATACAAATGTCTGACAAAGATATGAAAAGGTCTCAATCTCTAGTCATCAGGGAAATGCAAATTAACCACAAATGAGATACCACTACTCACCCATATGAGTGGTTAAAAGGAAAAGACTGATGCACTGAGACTGACAAACAGGAGAAGCACTTAGCACTCACACACACTGCTGTGGGGGTCTTAACTGGTATGGCCACTTCAGAGAACTATGTGGCAGCTTCTAATAAAAATGAACATATATGCACCATGTAATATAATTCTGCACTGAGGTTTTGTTTGGTTTGATTTTTGTTTTTAAATATTATTTAATTGGCAAATAATAGTTGTATATCTTTATGAGGTAAAATGTGATGTTTTGATACATGTATACATTGTTGGTGGGAATGTAAATTAGTACAGTCATTATGAAAAACAGCATAAAGATTCTTCAAAAAATTAAAAATAGATTTACCATATGATCCAGTAACCCTACTTCTGGGTATATATCCAAAGAAATTAAAATGAGGGGCTGGCCCGTGGCTCACTCGGGAGAGTGTGGTGCTGATAACACCAAGGCCATGGGTTCAGATCCTATATAGGGATGGCAGGTTTGCTCACTGGCTGAGCGTGGTGCTGACAACACCAAGCCAAGGGTTAAGATCCCCTTACTGGTCATCTTAAAAAAAAAAAAAAAAAGAAATTAAAATCAGTATGTCACAAAGATTATCTACATTCCCATGTTCACTGCAGCACCATTCACAATAGCTAAGATATGAAAGCAACCCAAGTGACCATCAATAGATCAATGGATAAAGAAATTTTGGCAAAAAAAAAAAAAAAAAAAAGAAATTAAAATCAGTATGTCACAAAGATTATCTACATTCCCATGTTCACTGCAGCACCATTCACAATAGCTGAGATATGAAAGCAACCCAAGTGACCATCAATAGATCAATGGATAAAGAAATTTTGGCACACACACACACACACAAACACACACGAACACACACACTGGAATACCATACAACCTCTAAGAGAAGAAAATTCTGTCACTTGCACTGAGTATAAGATGCAAAAAAGATGCATACAGAAATGACCATCAAAATAGAATAGATAAATAAATCTACTATAGCCAAATAATGAAATGTTATTTAGCAATGAAAAAAAAATTAACTACACATATATTCATCACTAATATTCAATATGGATAAATCTTAGGAACATAATGTATGAAAATAGGCTATATCTACAAAAAGTTCAAAAACAGGCAAAATCAGACTATGATGTCTTGAGTCAAAAGAGTGATTACCTCAGAGAGTATGTGTAACTGGGATGGGGCATAAGGAAGGATTCTGGGAAGTTAGGAATGTTCTATTTCTTTATATGAGTACTGGCTGCATGTGTATTTGTATTTTTAAAATTCATTCAGGGAATACTATGATTTATGCCAATTTCTACATGTATATTACATTTTATTTTTAAAATTATTTAAAAATAAACAAGATAAACTAATTAAAAATCAGTTCTTGACAAACAAAAAAAGAAATTTAAATGTGAATTTTGGTCTAAAACAACTTAAATATTCAATTTAAAGTATTTATATAGTTTTTGCATATATAATGCTACAATAACATGGATTCCAATGGAGATTTAAATCTAAACTAGTGATTTCTTTCTCTCATTAATTCAACAAGCACTTTAGAACATCCATATCATACCCAACTCAGGGCTGGAATGAGTAGGGTATATAGGAACACACAAGAATGAAAAGGCATTTCCATGCCCTTGAATAATTTATATACTTCACAAGAAAAAATGTATAAGAGTTTGTCTGAAATATCTGCGGGAGAATGCCGAGATACATATTTAGAGATTTGAATAAAGGAAAAATCATTAAAGATTAAAAAATATTCAAGTTTCCAACGTTCCTTGAAGGGTTGAAAGAATGTATTTATGTGGAGATTCTGCAACAGTCTAGTCAGATTCTGAGGCAATTTCTTCTCAAATCTCAGTTGCATCTCTAGAAATATTTGACTACTAGCATTGTTTTCTCATTAATCATTCTAGCCACCTGGCCTTTGGAAAATATTTTACACTAGCTTCACATTTTTCATTATCTCCATTAAAATCCATTTCCAAGTAAAGTTCAAAAGTGTAATGCAAGATTGTCATGTTTGCATATTTTTCTTAGTTAAGCAGGACATACAGAATGATTCTAAAGATCTGAGAAAGGGAAATAAATTATCCTCACTTATCAAATCAAGTATACAATATGGTATGATTTTTATCAAAATTTATTTTAGAGATATTCATCACAGCATGATATATTTTTGCATGTTTTTTTTTTCTTTGCTTCATGAAATGAGTATTGGAATTAGCTTTCACAGTCATTTCAGAATCAGCACCACTAAAGCCAAGTATATCAGATCCTTGGTGAGGTAGTGTTTTTCTGGCTTCCCCACCAAAAAGTTATTTTTTTCCCCCTTTCCATACTGTGCTCTACTAGAAAGTCAATATTTGCAGCTCACTCTTATTTTCTTTTTAAAAATTCTATGGGTATTACTTCGTTGTCTCTTCAGTGCTTTTCATTTGAAAAATTTTGGATGGGAAGTTATGCTTTACTTTCTTGAAGGCAGAGTGTTTACATAAGTTACTTGGAATTCTTCTCCACAGGTGATTTGTCTCTGCTCCCTCATTTACTTATTTATTTAATCACTTATTTATATCAGTATAAACTCATGGATATTTATCTTGTGCTTTTGGTTGTAATTCATATGACTTGATGTATTTTGTTATTCAAATTTCCTTGGACATTGGAAGCCCTTTAAGTTAGTTTCTGGGTCCTTTTGACATAACCACAGCATGAATGTGTGTGTGTACACCTGTGTGTGTGTGTGTCTCTGTGTGTTTGTGTGTATGTGTGTGTAAGAGACTGTTTAGCACTTCCTTATTTTCTGGCATTACAA
>NW_007726881.1:514213-515505 GCF_000696425.1 Galeopterus variegatus
TTTGGTTGTAATTCATATGACTTGATGTATTTTGTTATTCAAATTTCCTTGGACATTGGAAGGCCTTTAAGTTAGTTTCTGGGTCCTTTTGACATAACCACAGCATGAATGTGTGTGTGTACACCTGTGTGTGTGTGTGTCTCTGTATGTTTGTGTGTATGTGTGTGTAAGAGACTGTTTAGCACTTCCTTATTTTCTGGCATTACAAGATGATCCAGGATCGTCTTAAACATTTTCTACCCCAGACTTATTATCAATCATTTCTCCAATGAACCCTGGATTCTTCTATTTGAGAATGGTATTAGAAACCAAAGTCTGAGTAATAGGTGTGCTTGTTGCTTCTGTGGTATCACTGTTTCCAGGTCCTCTAAGCTGACAGAGCAAGGATATACAATCATGCATCACTTAACAACAGGATACATTCTGAGAAATATGTCATTAAGTGATTTTGTTATTGTACAAACTTCACAAGTATACTTACACAAACCTAGATGATATAGCCTAATACACATCTAGGCTACGTGGCCTATGGCTCCTAGCTACCAACCTGTACAGCATGTTAGTATATTGAATACTATAGGTAATTGTAACACAGTGGTATTTGTGTATCTAAACATATCTAAACATAGGCAAGGTGCAGTAAAAGTAAAGTATTATAATCTTATAGGACTACCATTATATATATGCAGCCTGTGTTGACCGAAACATTGTTATGTAGTACATCACTGTATGTGTGTATAGTAACCATGTATATATACATACTTATTACTATTTCTGTATATACCCATCTGTATCTATATCAAGCAAAACATGAGTTCATACTAATGTCTCCAATTCTAACCTATCATCACATGGATAGTTCTAGCCTTCTCCCCTCCCTCATCTATAACTTTCCACTCTAAGAGTGACAAACCTGGCTCCCACCATCCACCATCCATTTACTTAATTGTTCAATTCTAGTATGCCTGTGTACTGTTTCCAGAATTATTAACCTGTACCTCTCCCTGTAGCAAACAATCTTATCACCTGGAGTTTCTTATGTACAGTTCCTTTGCCCTTAATCTTATATTTCTCGGTCATTTCCTAAGTTACTTAAGTCAGTACCTTTCCCCCCACAGCCTTCAGTGATAGAATTACATACATTTATAATTCAATTAGATTATTTTGCCACAGTATGAATTCCTTCTAGGATGCTAAGTTATTAAAAATAATTTTCTCTATGGCCTTCCTCAAGATTTTCTCCTTGTTTTTGGTTTTCTACAGCTTCAATATGATTTTCCTAAGTTTTTTTT
>NW_007726881.1:516140-518056 GCF_000696425.1 Galeopterus variegatus
CCACAGTTCTTGAACATTCTGTTCCATCTTTTTCGTTCTTTTTTTTTTCTTTTCATTCCATATTAGAAATTTTCTGTTGACCTATCTTTACGCTAACTAATTCTTTCCTTGGCTGTGTTCTATCTACTAATATAAATGCAGCCTGCACCCATCAAAGCTCTCATACTTCATTTCTATTTCAGTGGTTATTATTATTATTTATACTTCATTTCTATTTCAATGGTTATTATTATTATTATTATTTATTTATTTATTTATTTTTTTAGTTACGGAACTTCCTTTCGAATCTTTCTTACATTACACATCTGTTCTTGCATGTTGCTACTTTTTCTACTAGAGCTGTTAAAATTTTAATTATTGTTACTTTAAATTCCACCTGATAATTCCACCATCTGTGTCATATCTCAGTATGGTTCTAACTGTTTTGCTTCTTCACAGTGTGTTTTTCTTCTTCCTTTTGTCATGCCTTATCACTTTGGTTGAAAGTTGGATGTGTATCAGGTTATAAAAACTGAGGTAAATAGAATTTTATTGTGCGGATTTATGTTAATCTGCATAAAAGTAGGCTGTGTTTAATTCCAGTTGTAAACATAAATATCAAAGGCTTCGATTTCTTCTAGTGTCCTTGTTTTTGTCTCCCTTCTTGACTTGGGTTTCCTATGGACTCCTCCTTGGAGAGACTGTCTTGTAGCTCTTTAAACTGCAATCCACAATTATTATACTGAAGATCTATTGGTGTGTAGTCCAGGGGAGAAAAAGTAGTCAATAATTTTATGATTAAATCTGTCTTTCAGCAGTCCTCTGTCTCGGGGCCATGACCTTCACAGAGTTTCTACAATGCTGCATCTTTTTTCCCCCATCCTCTTCCCTGGATTCAGCATTCCCAATCTATTTCCTTGAAGTCTGACCTCTGTTGACTATTCCCTACACTCCCTTCTACTTAGGTGGGAGAGGACTAGAGTAGGGATGAAGTTTCAGAATTGAGCTCTTGTAAAGTCCTTTTCCAAGGTAAGCAAGCCTTTGTGATGGAGAAGACTTTGCATATTTCACAATTGTTACTCTTCCTTTGCTTTTGCTAGAGCCAGGAGAGGAAACTTCTCAGATCTTCGTTATGAAAATTTTATGGATTCCTGAAGGGAAATCCCATGAGAATGGATACCCCTCCCTCCTAAGACAGTGGCTCCTAGGAGTTTCTCACTGTTAAGCTAGTTCACACTCTGCCTCTAGAAGTTTGTCAAAATTACTATTTATGTATTCCTCTAGTTTATGGCTCTGGCAGCATCTGTTCAATGTACACAGGTCTCAATTGTTACATTTCTGTGAATTCACCTGTCTCTTCAGATGTCAGAATGACAGTTTGCTCTGAGACCTCAGTTCTCTAGAAGGTCCAAGAAAATTCACTGATTTTCAGTTTTTATAGTTTTTGTGTTGTAAATGTGGAGTGAAGATTTTTAAGCTCTTTACAGGTTGGAGCTGAAGCCAGAAGTCTCTATATGCATTTTTACCTATCTATCTGTCACCATGATTTCACAGGTATTGCTAATCCTAAACTAAAACCACAGGATTTATTCCACGATTTCCTCTTTTCATATTTGAAACTCGCTCTTCCAACTCTGCAAAACATGGCTCATAGAATGAATGAAAAGGAGTTTCAGAATTGTTAACCCCTGCCTTGGCAAAGACTTCTTATTATAGAATCAGAGTTTAATATTTTTTTAGAGTTTGTTTGTTTATTCACCTTTTGCTTCAAGGCCAAGCGAAATGTTACTTGGTTAGTTCCCCACCCTCTACTTCATTGTGATTATTTTTATTTTGTTTTAAATACAGATTGACTCATTTGTTTCTATTTGTTTTTGCTTTAACAGCCACACAGCCATCCTTGTGGATTTTATTTCTTTTGTTCTTTCTTTTTTTTT
>NW_007726881.1:518503-520310 GCF_000696425.1 Galeopterus variegatus
TTTTTTTTTCCCCCCAATATGTGAAACATTAACATGGTTCTAAAAATCAGGTATATTCAGAAAAGGGTCATTCCCTACTACAGTCCTCCACCCCCAATTTCCTTTATACTTTCCACCGGATTCCTGCTCACACACTGTAGGTATCCAATCTTATTAATCACAGTGTTTTCCTTTCTGTGTTTCTTAAGTTTCTTACACAACAGGTAGCATTGTATAGTAACTTTTTGGCACTTTGTATTTTTCATTGAACAATATAACCTGGACATAAATCTACATCAGTTCCTAAGATCTCTCTCATTCTTTTTTCACAGCTGCAAAGTACTTCATTGTGCAGACGCATCGCAGTTTGTGCAACTACTCTTTTCAACCACTCTCCTATGTATGAGCATTTAGTTTCCAATATTTTGCAATCACTAACAATGCCACAGTCAGTAACTTCATGCATATGCCTTTTTGTACTGTTGGGGGTGCATCTCCTGAGTAAATACCTGTAAGTAAGAATGCTGAATCAAAATGTAAGAGCATATATAGTTTCACTGGATTTTCTCCAAATCCCACTTCATTAGGGTCAGTGCCAATTTTTATTCCAACCAGCAACGTGTGGGGATGCTTGTTTCTTCACAGTTTCACCAAAACAATGTGTTGGTACACTTTGGAACATTTGCCAATCCGAAAGGTAAGAAATCATATCTCTTAGTTTTCATTTCTACCATCATGAATAAAGCTGGACAAATTTTTATATGCTTAAAGGCCATTTGTAAAACTTTTTTGTGAATTTTCTGTTCAAACTTTTTACAATTTTCATATTAATTTTTCTTATTTTTTCCTTAATTTTTAAATAGTTCTTTAAACATCAAGAATGTTAACCTTTCAGCTATCATATACAAAATAAGCAATGACAAGGAAGAAATAACTCTTCAATCAGGGGAATTATAAAAACATCAAAGAAATTATTTGATAAACCTCTAAGCAAACAAATTTGAAAATTCAAATAAAATGGATAATTTCCTAGGGAAACAGTTTACCGATATTAAATCAATTAGAATTATAAAGTTGAAACAGATCAATTTTCCTTGAAGAAATAGAAAAAGTGATGATGGGATCACACCACACACAGCAGGCCTACATGGTTTCACAGATGAATTCTTCCAAAACTTCAAACTCTTGAAGGCAGGAAATGCAGGGGACATCTCACTGGGTTTGCTGTTTATTTTTCTACTTAATGCAATTGGAAGTTGAGTCTTCTCTGTCTTCTAGTGATGCTGAAGTTGTGGGTTTTATGTATTATAGTTTCATTTGTTACTCTCATATTTCCCTACTGGTTTTGGAGAAGTTGAGAACATCAATTTTAGATGGCCTGCACTGCCTTGGCTATTACCTCATTTAATCTTCACAAGAACCCTGTAAAGTGAGACGATTAACACAATTTCCAGTTGAGAAAACTACGGCTGCAAAATTTACACTCTCATCTAACATCAAATAGCTAAAGTGACCAGGAATGAAAAAATCCAGAGTCAGGAGAATTATCTAGGATGCACAAGTTTATTTCTATGATTTGTCATCTAGGTCTTTAGGACTGATGTTTCAAGACATGCAGGTCAGAAGTTTTTATGCAAGCCTTATTCACATGGGTTCTGGCTTTTATATCCCAGTTTATAGAACCAGTTTTCCTAGAAATAACAAATTCTTTATTTTATAGGATTCTGCTCTGTTTGCAGGAAGTCCAATAGCATGCTTATCACTGAGTGTGTCAAGGTGAGATGCAGTACCTGCCAAGAGCATCTGCAGTCATTCTTTTCCTTGAAAA
>NW_007726881.1:520924-521642 GCF_000696425.1 Galeopterus variegatus
CAACTTACACACATACTTGAATATGCAGGGGTGTTGTATGGGCTGAATTGTGTCCCACAATGTCGCATGTACTAGAAAATTAATCCCCATTATGACAGTGTTAAGTGGAAATCCTATTGTGGTAATTGAAAGGTGGGGCCTTAAAAAGGTGATCAGATTATGAGGACCATGCCCTAGTGAATGTATTAATCCACTGATGATTTAACAGTGGTCAGAGGCATGGTTCTGATGTCTTTCAAAGGGGAGCTATGTGAGAAGCTCTCTCTCTCTTAGTCAGCCATTCTCACTATGTGACATTCCGTGTTGCTGTGGAGACACCACCAACAAAAACAAGGCCCTCACCAGATGTGTTCCCTGGACTTTGGACTTCCTGGCCTCTAAAACTGTAAGGAGTATGTACAGTTTCTTTACAAATTACCCAGTTTCAGGTATTCCTATTATAAACAACAGAAACAGACTAATACAGGTGTGTATGCACACACACAGATACACAAACACAAGAGTGTGATATTCCAAATATTTAACCACTGCATGGCATGGGGACTTATCAAGTTGCTGGACTGTTGAGAGGTCTGGTAAATCCTGAGATAGGGGCTGGACTCTGAAGGGGCCTCATGGTGGATGAGTGAGTGAACATTTTCAACCCATACTAAACTTTTTCAATATTTCCACAATCAGGGTATACTCTCTGAAGATCAGTCATGCAAAAGCACACACA
>NW_007726881.1:522089-525201 GCF_000696425.1 Galeopterus variegatus
TTTCAATATTTCCACAATCAGGGTATACTCTCTGAAGATCAGTCATGCAAAAGCACACACACACATACACACATATAAGCTTTCCTTTCTAGGCTGTGTAAAAATACATCAAGATTGAACTTAGAAATACCATGTCAAATAACTAAGCTTAATTTAAAAACTTTACTCAGCATTTTTGATGGCTCCTCATCCTTTGCTCCAGATTTTCCAAAGGTGAACGTGAACAAGGAAATACTGATTTTCCTTTCATGGTAAAGTAGTTTTCTTTTTATGTATTTATTTAACAAAAATTTTAAATATATATTGTAAGAATAACAGAATGCAGTCAAAACAAACATCATAAAGGTGATGTTCAAATGGTAAGATTTTTTTTAAAAAAGCACTCTTACAAATATTTCTTATTCATATGGAAATTAGAAACACTCACTATTCTGGAAAAATGCCCATTGCTTCTCTGCTTCCGAGCTTTGCTTTCACAATTCTTTCCAGTTAGAATTCTCTCTCCATTTCCCATCTCGCTTCCCCAGTATCCAAATCACATCAACCCTTTGAGTCTCATTTCAAATACCATCTTATTCAGAGAGTTTCCCCACTTCTAATAACTCCAGCTAGAAGACATTCATGACTGATGACAAATATCACTCATCTTCCCCCTGTGAGTTTTTGCTTGCTTATATATTTCTATATGCATCATGTTCATCTCCTACACTATAAAATTCTTAGTGTACAGTTTATGTATCTTCCCATATACCAGAACACGTATATACATGTTGTTGTTTTGTTTAATAAACATGCTGTATATTGGCATATTATTTATGATACATCTATGAACAAACTGGAATAAACTTAGATAGTTGTAGGAGCTTTTCCCAACTCCATCTTTTCTTTCACTTACAGCCAAATCTCCCATCCCAATAACACTGTAGGAGGTATAAAGCCACAAACACTAATGGTAACACCAGCAATTCCTCTTCTAACAATTCATCCTAAGGAAAGCATAAAGATTCAGTTATCATCATATTCACCTTAGCAAAATGTTTGTGACAGCTCCCAAAACTGAAACACTCCAAATATCCAATAAGAGGTGATTCGTTAAAGAATTTATGGAACATTTGTCCTGTGACATTCAATAAAGCCATTAAAAATGATGTAGAAAAATGTGTAAATAATACATGAAATGCACACAGTGACAGGCCATCATTCAGTGTGTATAATACAATCCATATCTGCATAACTGAGTTGTGTAAGACTTTGCACAGGCTGCAGTGGGTGAGTTTGGGGGAATACCGAACCAAATGAGGGGTCAGAGAGAGCTTCCTGGAGGAGACAACCCCTAAGCTGGGATGAGTGACTGAGTGAAGGTGGGAGGTCAGTTAAGGGGGTGTGGTACATGTGCATGCTCCAGGCACATGGGACAGTGTGAATAAAGGCCAGCGGCAAACGGAGGCATAAGTTCATGAAACCCCAGGCAGTTTACCAAACACTACACCGAGACACCTAGTAAGAAAAGCAGCAGAACCGGGCAGGCACCAGGTTCCCCACTCTTGTGCCAGGCTGTTCCAAAGCAGACAAGCAATCTGTTATCCTAGCCTAAGCCCCATACTTAGTTCCCACCTGTGCCATGGGGAGGCAGCAAGGGAACAATGGAATGACAAGTAATAACTGGGGAATTTCCATAAACTTTTGAAAATAAAATTATGTAGAGATTATAAAAGAAACACAATGACATCTTGTAGAAGGAAACCAATACAGAGAGGGTAAAGCTGAGGAAGGAATAATAAATCCTGCCACTAATGGACAACAAGTGTTTCATTGAATACTTGGTGAAGGGACCAAAGTCAGCAATACTTGTGGTTTTCAACCCACTTGCCATTCTCAGGACGAGTGATGTCACCTGCAGGGGTTGTCAGCAGCACCTCTGTAGACTGAGCGGACCCTGCCAGATGCTCTTCTCAAGAGAAACCTTGCCTGTGCCCCAAGACCTTTTGTAAGAGCAAAGGCACTCTACAGTGGGGCCTGGGCTTGGGTGATTGCCTGCCAGCAGCAGCAGCATGGCAGTGAAATTGTGGCATCTCTTAGCCCTGGCTTGTCCCTGTGATAAATGGTCTGCCCCAAGGAGACACACAGAAATCTGCTGCCAGTAAACAGCCACCAGGCTGTCAATGGGCAGACGTCTCCCAGAACAGTGGTGACAGCTGACAGGGCACACACCCCCTCAACTCTCCAGATGAGGGAAAAGGTGTAATACGCTAAAAGCCCTGAAAGGAAACTATACTTGTCAGAAACATGCTCACCTGACATGGTGAACTGCACATCATTTCCTCTCTGAATTAAAATGGTAGATATGCATACGTGCTTCAACCAGCTTCCAGGGATTCTGGCCCAATATTCAGCACTGACGTTGTCACTCTGACCCATGAAAGCCCAGGAAAGGATGAACAGAAGGGTCGGAAGCAGAGAAACCAAAGCTGTACACACCCGAGGATACTTTTGCCAAGTGTCATCAAAGTCAGTGGATGGAGAAAAAGAGCAAGCTCTCTTGCTGCAGGCAGATCTGGCAGATCCTTGTCACCATGGCAATCCCACACTCCCAGCCCTCCTCAGAGACAACAAGGAGCAGATGTTATGGCGCTGATTCTACATCATAAGTGGCCCAAAGTTGGGCAACTTGAACACAAGTTCAAGCTATTTGAACACAAAAGAATTAAAAATCAGCAATAAAACAACTAACTATAACATACCAAGTACCCAGATTCTGAATAGCATGTGACATAGACATTGTTTCCTGTAACCCTCACCTCAAACCTGTAGAGTTCATAAAATCATCTCCATGCTATTGCCTATGGGAAATACTGAGGAGATAATAAGTGGCAGAAATTCCTAATTAGTCAAACCCAGTTCAAGTCTAGGATTTTCAGTGCCTTAATTGTGGGCTACTTCCCTCCTTTTAATCACAATTTTTCCTGGCAACCTGGACCGGTCTTCCACAAATGAGTGACCTTATGCAAGTCACTGACCATATTTAAGGGCTGAAATAGATGATGTCTAAAATACCTTCTATGTCATCAAGTCGAAGGTATACCTGTACCCCAATGTTCATTGCAGCACTCTT
>NW_007726881.1:526331-527831 GCF_000696425.1 Galeopterus variegatus
ATAAAGTACAAATAAAATCAAATAAAAATAAAATAAAGTCCCCTTTATTTTAGTTTACAAAAAAATAAAAATAAAAATAAAATACCTTCTATGTCAAAACTCTCTGAATCATTTGAGCCTTACAATATGCTAGGTATGGAAGGCAGACTAGAGTTATTAAGACCATTTCTGTTTTCAAGGGGTGAATATTCTAAGAAGAAAGTTCATCCTAAAATTCACAGTTGAGCAAAGTAGTGTGAAGCTATGAAGTAACAAAAACATGTGAAATAGGAGACGAGAGAAGGGAAGTCAAGTAGCATAGTCTCAGAGAAGGCTCCACCTGCAGTGCAGAACACAGCACCGTGGCAAGCAGAGGAAGGAAGGGAAGTGACCACTATGAAGAATTCTGAGACCTTTGGATACAGCAGACTTGAATCTGAGCTCCAGATGGTGTAGGCCATGGGTGATGTTGGCCTGGGGACGCCTGATCCTACAGGCACGGTGAGAGAAGGCAGGACCTAGAGTGGACACCATAATGGGTGTAGACAAGGGCCTATGTTGGGGACTACGTTACAAGACCTATTTATAAAAAGGGGGGTTTTGTTTTTGTTTTTTAACTTTCAGATTATTTCCCTCATAGGTTCTTGGCAGCAAGTATGAAAATTCTTCAATTGCAATAAATCTGCTTCCTGTCAAGAATTTTTGCAACCTTAAAAAGGAGCTGGCCTTCACCTCCTCAGGGTTTCACATAACTAAAGGACAACTCTGACTAATAAAACAGCAATGGGAGAAGTAGGGACCGAATGTGGCTATACAACTGATATACATATATATATGATATATATATATAGATATATATATATATATATATATATATCATATATATATGTATATCAGTTGTTTGGAAAGCCCCAGTTACAAATTCCAGATATTTGTATTCAGTTCCTGTGGATATTCTTACCTCTAGTAGAAGTCACAGACACTGATAATTAGGTTAAAAGAACTCAAGGAGAGAATGGATTGAAGAGAAATGGTGGCTAACATGGTGGAGCTGGGCTTGAAAGAATCAATGTATGTCAAAACCAGGGCATTTCTGAGATTGAAAAGGGGGTGGTATTCATAATTACAGCAGGACAACAGGAAGAAACTGGGTTTTATTGAGCAAACCAGGGTAAATAATCACTCTATGTAAAACCCTTACTCCATCTTTCTTATAAAAACTTCAGTATAAAATATGGTTCTCATAAAGGCCTGGTATGACTAATATATTTCTGGTAAATCAAAAATATATGTGCCAGGGTCTGCCTTCAGGTCATCACAGCATATAAAACAGAGGTTGCTCTCAAGGCTGCAAAGCATTGGGTAACAATTTGTCATATCTGAAAGTTGGATGACAGCAATCCCCAAAATGTTATCCCTGGGAATATTGTTTACCATGTGTCACATGCTTACAAATAAAGTGTTCAGTAATCAAACAATTTTAGGAAACTCCCAAGGAAACACAATTAAGCTTTTTTTTTT
>NW_007726881.1:528739-530711 GCF_000696425.1 Galeopterus variegatus
TTTCACCTCTTCAATCTCATGATTCCTACGTTGTCATTAGGTAGATCTAGCATTCCTTTAACTCATCAAACAAATATTGAGTGCCTACTATGTGTCAGGCAATGTGCTAAGTTTTAGGGATAGAGATGAATAATGAGAACTATCTTGCAGTATCTAGAGCTGATATAATTACACCTAAGGGATTTCGCAATGGAAAGCGAATAAATATTTTTTTTTCCAAATTTGGTATTAAAATTCAGATCGAGAGTACATGCATTGGTAGGAGGGGATATGGATTGGAGGAACATTTGAAAGAAAATTAAAGATAATTTAAATCAACCAAATTGAAAAACAATGAACTATACATAGAAGTTTACAGCAAAGGAAATACTGCTTAAACATTCTAATCTAATCAACACAAGATGTTATCGAACCACCAAAGATAATGCAAAATAAATAATAACATACTTCTTTCACCACAGCTACAACTCTCCCAGGATTCTCATGCTTTGCCTGGGGTGGTGGTAGTGGTGGTAGTTACTCTGGCATTCTTTTCAGGCCTCNTCATGCTTTGCCTGGGGTGGTGGTAGTGGTGGTAGTTACTCTGGCATTCTTTTCAGGCCTCCCAATCTCATCTCCAAATCTTAGATTTCTAGCATCTTATAACACAGGGATCAGGAATATGTCTTGGTAAACTCTGCAACTTATCCTGCACTGGTCTAATACATTTATTCAAGATTACAAACATCACTTTAGGACAGAACTTTATCCAAAAGTAAGTAATTAGGAATTCAGAACACTCCCTGCCCACTAGACAATAAAAAGGAAGTACTGCTCTTGAGTTTTGTATAAAACTGGCACATCATGGTCTATTTGGTGGGTCATTATGCACAGTGCACAAATCTCCTGAGGCACAGGGGGGTCGTTTCTTCCTGATGAGCAGCCACACTGGGGTGTTGAGTTCACAGGACTCTCATTCATCTTAGCCCTGGAGGAGCACCACCTCCATTTCCCAACACCCATTTCTATCTTCAGAGAGCAGTCCCTAAGAGCAATAGCTACCCAATGTCAAAGGTTTGGTAATGATCTACACTTTCACAGACACTACAATGACTTCAAATGTCATCTCTTCATGAAAGATAGGAAAATGACCCAGAGTAGCATGTACTTTATGTAATCACTTAAGCCACCTGGCTTTTCTGAACAAAATTAGCAAAAAGCACCAGATATAAAACTTCCCAGCCTGCCCTATGGCTAGAACGTTCCCACAGATTTTCTCCTTTAATAAGTTTATGTTATATGTAAACACGTGTCTGTGCACACCTGCATGTATGTATACAGGTATCCTTTTTTTGTGGATATCCAAAGCATTTGATCAAGCATGTCGTTTTTGTTCTCCATAATGTAGCTACATGCTATTTTTTGTAATGCTTGAGTAAACTGGGAATTAACAAAACAAAACAAAAAGCTAAAAGTTGTTCATCTGTCACTGTAACTAAGTACATATAGTTTAAAATAGAATAAAGAACTCTTCCCAATAATTTTATTTTGGGAGAGTGGAATGAAGCCTCGTATCTCCAAATAACTATTATCATCTCCAAACAAATTTCGAATTAGTTTTGGCACATCTATGCTTCAAGAATAGGTTTCAAGTATAGTGGGAATTCTATTATTTTGCCTTACCTCTGGATCTCTGACTCTATTTCCTTCTCTTGCCCAAGATATTGGTCTAAGGAATCAAAAATTTTAGAAATAGACATAGACACAGATACATATGATATAAACATAGCTGGATAGATAGATATCAATTTAAAATATTTTTCCCGAGAGAGACCCAAGAGCCACCAGGCCCACAGAGTCCCAAGCTATGTGCACTAGAACAGGCAGGTGCCACCGTGGGACTCCCAGCCCAGGTCAGTCCACACTGCCCAGAGAGGACCGAGAGCTGCCGGGTCCACAGGGCCCTCAGCCACCCACACTGGAATAGGCAGAC
>NW_007726881.1:531500-536527 GCF_000696425.1 Galeopterus variegatus
AGAGGACCGAGAGCTGCCGGGTCCACAGGGCCCTCAGCCACCCACACTGGAATAGGCAGACACTGCACTGCAGGAACCCAAGCCCAGGCCAGTCCATGCCACCAAGAGAGGCAGGCCCAAGAGGCACCAGGCCCACAGGCCCCTGGCCTCCCACTCTGAACTGGCAGGCACCATTGCCAGACTCCCAACCCAGGCCAGTCCCCTCAGCCCAGAGAGACCCGAGAGACACCAGGTCCACAGGACCTCAAGCCACCTGCATCAGAACAGGCAGGCACTGCATCATGGGACTCCCAGCCCAAGGCAGTCCCCATGGACCAGAGAGGGCCAAGCAGTTGGCCTATAGGATCCAAGGCAGCGGTGACAAATTGGAAGTCCAGCAGATCCTAGCCAGATGCTAGTGTTGAAGGAGTGGACTATGAAATCCCCTCCCACAACAACAAAACACCAAAAGAAAGATATCAGAAATATGAAAAATCGAGAAAATACAACACTACCAAAGGAGAATAATAACTCTTGAACTCCAGATCCTATAGAACAGGAAGTCCCTGAAATGACTGACAAGGAATTTTGAGAACAGTTCAAAGGAAACTAAATGAGATACAAGAAAACTCAGTTAGACAACACAATGAAATGAGAAAAAACATACAGGACCCGAAAGAAGAAATATACAAAGAAATCAATGCCCTGAAAAAGAATGTAGCAGAACTTGTGGAGCTGAAGGATTCATTCAATGAAATAAAAAATGCAATAAAGAATTTAATTGGCAGTCTAGAACAAGCAGAAGAGAGAATTTCTTTTTTTTTTTTCCTTTTTGTCTTTTTTACTGACCGGTAACGGGATCGCATCCCTCGGTGTTGCGCCCGTACCGCGCTCAGCCAGCGAGCGGGAACTGGTCTCCACAGGGGATCCGACCCCTCGGCGGGAGCGCTGCCGCACTCCCAAGCGGCGCACTCTCCAGTGCGCCACCGGGCCAGCCCAGAAGAGAGAATTTCTGACCTTGAATATGGGCTGTTCAAAATAACACAGGTGGACAAAAAGAAAAAAGAAAAGAAAAAATATTTTTAAAAATTGAAGAAAATCTAAGAGAGATAACAAACAACCTTAAGCGCTCAAATATCTGAATCATGGGTATTCCAGAAGGAGAAGAAAAAGGAAATGGCATTGAAAACATATTCAGTGAAATAATAGCAGAAAATTCCCAGGTATAGGGAAAGACACAGATCTTCAGAATTAGGAGGCTTAAAGATCCCCAAACATATTAAACCCAAAAAGGTCCTCTCCAAGACATGTTATAGTCAAATTTGCAAAACTCAAAGATAAAGAGAGAATTTTAAAAGGTGCAAGAGAAAAGTGTCAAGTCACCTATAAGGGAGCACCAAACTGACTAATATCAGACTTGTCATCACAAACCCTAAAAGCCAGAAAGGAATGGGATGATATATTCAAAATACTAAAAGACAAAAATTGCCAGCCAAGAATAGTTTACCCAGCAAGGCTATCATTCCAAAATGAAGGACAAATTGTATATTTCTTAGACAAACAAAAACTGCAGGAGTTCACTACCACATGACCAGCCTTACAAGAAATTCACGAGGGAGTAATGGGTTTGGTACCAGAGAAGCAGCCACCACTGCCATAAATACTTAAGAAAAAAACTCACTAGTTAAATAAACAGGCTAACAATGAAGAAAAAAAAAGGTTTATCTACCACCCCAAGAAATCAACAAACATAGAAGATAAACAATAAATCAAAAAGAAAGGAACAAAAGGTACTTAAGAAATCCAAACAAAAATCAATAAAATGGTAGGAATAAATCAACATCTTTCAATAACAACTCTTAATGTAAAAGGATTAAATTCCCCACTCAAAAGACACAGACTGACTGACTGGATTAAAAAGGTGGACCCAACTATATGCTGCCTTCAAGAGACTCACCTCACCTGTAAAGACACAATAGACTAAGAGTGAAAGGATAGAAAAAGATACACCATGCAAATAGAAACAAAAAACAAGTTGGAGTGGCTATTTTTATATCAGATAAAGCAGACTTTAAACCAAAAAGAGATAAAGAAGGCCACTATATAATGATGAAAGGATGTATCCATAAAGAAGACATAATAATCATATATATATTTATATGTACCCAACGTTGGACCAGCCAGATCTATAAAGCAAACACTATTAGACCTAAAGAATGAGATAGACACTAAAACCATAATAGCAGGGGACCTGAACACCCCACTGTCAATATTGGACAGATCATGTAGGCAAAGAATCAACAGAGAAATGTAAGATCTAAACAACAATTTAGACCAATTGGACTTGGCAGATATCTAAACAACATTCCATCCAACAACCTCAGAATATTCATTCTTCTCATCAGCACATGAAACATTCTCCAGGATAGATCACATGTTAGGTCACAAACAGAGTCTCAAAAATTCAAAACAACTGGAATTATTTCATGTCTTTTTGCAGATCATAATGGATTAAAATTAGAAATCAATAACAAAAGAAATTCTGGAAGCTATACAAACACATGGAAATTAAACAACATTCTACTCAATGAAAAATGGGTCCAAGATGAAATTAAACAGGAAATCAAAAAATGTATTGAAAATAATTAAAATAATGATACATCATACCAAAACCTGTGGGATACTGCAAAAGCAGTACTAAGGGGGAAATTTATCGCATTAAATGCTTACTTCAGAAGAATGGAAAGATGGCAAGTAAACAACCTAACACTTCACCTTAAAGAACTAGAAAAACAACAATCCAAACCCAAAGTTAGCAGATGGAAATAAATAAGATCAGAATAGAACTTAATGATATAGAAACCCCCAAAATGATACAAATGATCAATAAAGCAAAAAGTTTGGTTTGTGAAGAGGTAAAAAAAATCGACAAATCATTAGCAAGGCTAACTAGAAAAAGAAGAGAGAAGACTCAAATAACAAAAATTAGAAATGAAAAAGGTGATATTAAAACTGATACCTCAGAAACACAAGGAATCAGTACAGGGACATGAAAATCAACTACATTGTGTATTGATAAAGTAAAATAAAATAAAACAAATAAAATAAAAATAAAATAAAGTAAAACAAAATGAAATTAAATAAAATAAAATAACAAAGAAAAGAAAAAAAGAAATACAAGGAATCAAAGTTTAAGGATACAAAATCAACACACAAAAAACAGTAGCATTTCTATACTCCAACAGTGAACATGCAGAAAAAGAAATCAAGAAAGCTAGCCCACAAAGAATAGCCACCAAAAAAATAAAATACTTAGGAATAAAGTTAATCAAGGATGTGAAAAATCTTTATGATGAGAACTATAAACCACTGTTGAGAGAAATTAAAGAGGACTCAAGAAGATAGAAAGATACCCCATGCTCTTGGACTGGAATAATTAACATTATGGAAATGTCCATACTACCCAAAGTGATCTACAGATTCAATGCAATCCCCATCAAAATTCCAATGACATTTTTCTCAGAAATGGAAAAAACTATCCTAACATTTATATGGAATAAGAAAAGACCATGAATAGCAGAAGCAATTCTGAGCAAAGAAAAAGTGGAAGCATAACACTACCTGACTTTAAACTATATGACAAAGCTATAATAACCAAAACAGCATGGTACTGACATAATAACAGACACACAGATCAATGGAGTAGAATAGAGAATCTAGAAATTTTGAAAAAGGCACCAAGTCTATACACTGGGGAAGAGACTGCCTCTTCAGCAAATGCTTTTGGGAAAACTTGATATTCATATGCAGGAGAATGAAACTAGACCCATATCTCTCACCATATACCAAAATCACCTCAAAATGATGTAAAGAATTATATATACACCCTGAAATACTAAAACTCCTTAGAAAGAAAACACAGGGGAAACACTCCAGGAAGTAGCATTGTGTACGGACTTCATGAATATGACCCCAAATGCACAGGCAACCACAGGAAAAATAAACAAATGGGATTATATCAAATTAAAAAGCTTTTGCACAGCAAAAGAAACAATTAACAGAGTGAAAAGATAACCAACAAAGTGCGAGAAACTATTTGCAAAATACACACCTGACAAAGGAATAATATCCAGAATATACAAGGAACCGAAACAACTTTACAGCAAAAAAACAAGTAACCCAGTTAAAAAATGGGTAAAGGAGCTGAATAAGCATTTCTCAAAGGAAGATATATGAATGGCCAATAGAAACATGAAAAAATGCTCAACATCACTCACTCAGCATTCAGAAAATGCAAATCAAAACCACATTGAGATACCATCTCACTCCAGTTAGGATGGCTAATATCCAAAAGACTTATAATTATAAATAATGGTGAGGTTGCAGAGAAAATGGAGCCCTCATACACCATTGATGGGACTGCAAAATGGTGCAGCCTTTATGGAAAATGGTATCAAGTTTCCTCAAACAATTACAGATAGATCTACCATATGTCTCAGCTATTCCACTACTGGGAATATACCCAGAGGAATGGAAATCATCATGTCAAAGGGATACCTGTACTCCAATGTTTATTGTGGCACTATTTACAATAGCCAAGAGTTGGAACCAACCCAAATGTCCATTAACAGTTCAGTGGATAAGGAAACTGTGGTTTATCTACACAATGGAATACTACTCTGCTATAAAAAAGAATGAAATACTACCATTCACAGCAACATGGATGGACTTAAAGAAAAAATATATTAAGTGAAATGTCAGGTACAGAAAGAGAAATACCACAATCTCACTTATTTGTGGGAGCTAAAAATAAATAAATAAATATACAAACTAATGGTGGGTAGGTGACAGGGAAGAAAAAAGAACAATCACAATTCCTTTAACTTTTTGAGAGAAGTGAATAGATATGATGCTGATGTGGGGGAGCACAGAAAGAGAGGCTGGAATGAGGAATTGGTAAAGGTACACAAAAATCAACTACTCTGTATATTGATAAACTGAAATAAATAAATATAAATAAATAAATAAATAAATAAATAAATAAATGT
>NW_007726882.1:0-604 GCF_000696425.1 Galeopterus variegatus
AAAAAAAAAAAAAAAAGAATTCAATGTTAGAAAGCTATTCTCAGATATCTAAGCATCACTTAGAGGCTGGCAGACATCAGTACCAAACCTCATTGTGGAGTGTTGCAGGGAGTGGGCTGGAAACATCAAGAAACGCAGACATTTTTTTGTTCAGAATTCTCACTTCCAGTCCAGGTTTGGGGCCCCCATTGAGTTAGAAATTTTTTTAGTTGTTTAATGCTCAACAGAAATCTTGTTTCAACAGGAAACTTTCCAATTCCTGCTGCAGACCAACAACCTCAAAGACTATGGAGACATACTTAACAAGCTACCTTATTTGTTTTTCCTTACACTTCATAATAAAGATATAATACTTCACTGTAACTTGGTAAAATTTATAAACTGCTTAATTGACTCTTATGATCTACAAGGTGACGATTATCAATGCCAGTAAAGAAAATGAGAAGATTTGGAAAAAATGCCATACCATTCCGAATGCTCTGAATCTCTCATTTTCAATAGATATTTAGATAACTTTTTATGAACCAAATGTAACTCATCTTATGCACTTTACAACTTCATGTAAAGTTACATTTAAGTTATAGTTTAGAAATTGAATATTATA
>NW_007726882.1:2088-2975 GCF_000696425.1 Galeopterus variegatus
CTTGGAGAATACTTGGCAGTAATGTTGGATTCTGCCTAAAACCTTGTCCTTTCACTACACGAATACTTATTCCCCATCTTCTGAATTTTTGTACATAGCACACTGACTGCCCTGGTATTACAGAGATGTGGTATATATCTAAGAAAGAAAATCCCCATCCTCACCCTAGTTGTTTATAATTATTGGGAATAATTTTTTTAAAAAAAGAAAAGAAAAAAAGCCTGTGCTTGTCAAAGAAGAAAGGGAAATAAAGTGTCAATTTTCTCTGTTGTTTGTGGTGTTGTTCATGTGTTATTTCATCAATTTCTGTCCTTATCAGCATAGTTTTCTTCTTTCTAGTTTCTTTACGTGTGCTCTGTTGAAGCAGGACTTGCTTGCTGTGGAGCCTTGGGAAAGAGGAAAGTAGTGGAAGTAGAAAAACATCTGGCCTTCAGAACAGCTCTCTTCCATCTGTTAGTGGGGAGGACGGCTGATACTTGTACCAAGATGGTCTGATACCTTGGGGTCAGCCCTACTGGGTGTGTTTTAATGTGCTCCGGCATAAAGCCATCACAAGTGAAACCAAAGCTACCTAACTTGATGCTAGGGGAGGAGATGAGATGTGCTAACCATGGTCCTCTGTGGTATACAGCACACACTAAGTAGAGGGATAGGGTTGTCACGTTTTCCCACTAATTACCATTGAGCAAATACTTACATAGTGCCTACTGCATTGATTTAGGCTCTAGGGACATAGTAGTGAAAAAGAATAAGCCTCTACCCTCATGGAGTTTATACCATGAATGTTCAAGTTACTCTGTCTCTAGAACTAAGACCATGTGTGGAGGAGGCAAGAGCAACCATCTGGGAAAGCCAAGACATTGATGTCCGAAGTAAACACTGAGAGC
>NW_007726882.1:4766-5992 GCF_000696425.1 Galeopterus variegatus
TGTAGTCAATCACAATAGATTTTCTGATGTGGAATCATTTATACCTTTCTGGAATAAATCTTTCTTAATCATGTTTTTAATACAATATTAGATTTAGTTAAATGCTATTTTATTTAGAATTTTAAAATCTAGATTCATAAATGACATGGGTTCTTGTCTTTTTTTTCTATTGTCCTTACTTGTTTTTGGAAACAAGATACATCACTCTTAAAAGACAAAAAAATCAAGTAGCTTTCTCTAAGTATTCTTTCTCTAAGTTTTTGAATAACTGTTCTTTGAGGGGTTGATAGAACTTACTGAAAAACTATCTGAGGCTTTGTTTTATCTGGGGAAGAAAGTCTTTAATTTCATTANTAAATTATGATTTCATCTAAGAATTGAAATTTTTTAGCATATGTTTGCTTAACTATAATTTTTACAAATCTGTTTGGTCCATAATTATTTCCCTTTTTTTCATTCTGTAATTAATTTATGTACATTCTGTTTATTTGTTTATTTGCATTTTTCTTGATGTTTCTTGACAGAGGTCTATATATCTTTTACATCTTTTCAAAGAACGAAGCTATTGGTTTTCTTAATCTTAACTATTGTTTGTTACTTTCCTTTTTTATCATAATTGTCATTGTTTATTTCATTGATTTCTGCCCTTAGCATTATTATTGTTTCCCTTTTTGGTTCTTTATACCATGAATGTTCAAGTTACTCTGTCTTTGGGTTTGTGCAAATGCTCCTTTTACAATTTTTTAGGCTGAATATTTAACTCATTTATTTTTTAACCTCTTATTTCTTGGTGAATATAATAAAAGTTATAAATCTCCCTCTAAAATCTGCTTTAGCTGAGTCACATGTATTTTGACATATATCGTCACTCAATTGTAAGTATCTCTTAACTTTGTTATTTTCAGCAGTTTGATTATGATGTGTCTGGGTGTGGAATTCTTTGAGCTTATCTTGTTTGGGGTTCACTGCATTTCTTGAATCTGTAAGTTTATGGTTTTTGCNTCCTATATAGGGATGACTGGTGCGCTCACTGGCTGAGCGCGGTGTGGCCGGTCTCAAAAAGAATTAAAAAAAAAAAAGAGAACACATCTAGATTTTTCTCTAATAAGTATCATGTCTGCTGTAGGTTTTGTTATATAAACTTTACCAAGTTAAGGAACTTTTCCATTCCTAGCTTTGCTTTGAGTTTTCATCATAAGAAGACATTGAACTTCATCACATGCTTT
>NW_007726882.1:6495-6878 GCF_000696425.1 Galeopterus variegatus
AAAAGCGAAAAGTCATTCTGCCCCAGGGCTTGATCAAGGTGTCTGAAGATGCTGAATAAATTACTGCTGGGTGGTTAGCCAATAATCAGCAATAACAAAAGAGCTAAATTGTAATAAGGACTCACTAAGTGCCATAAAGAGTTTAAGCACTTTACAAGTACATGATTTAACCCTTACATATCACTCCTGTGGGATAGGTACTATTGTAAGCCTCATCCTACATACGAGAAAAGTGAAACCTGAGAAGATTAAATAGCTAGCTCAAGGCAGAGTCAGGATTTGAAGTCTTTCAGTATGGCTGCAGAGCCTGCATATTTGCCTACTACGCAAAGGAAAACACAGCTCTCTTCTACTTTCTGCCAACAAGTGCTTCCTGCTAGAGA
>NW_007726882.1:7896-9500 GCF_000696425.1 Galeopterus variegatus
GTACAATTTGACACAGCACATTCTAATTTTGTAAAAATGCCAAATTAATTAGCTCTAATTCTATTTAATAAACAGATCAGTTTTTCCGAAAGCTCATCCCTCTACTTGCCATACATTGTGGTTAGAAAATCTACTTTCAAACTTTCATTAGCTAAATATCAGTAGAGGCTACAGAGAGGTTAAAACTCAGATCAAAATCGACCTTGGTGGGTATGGGCTTAACAGACCTAGACCAAGAGCTAACCATTATCACTACTACTTTTCCTCGTGCATTATTCAAGGTGAACTCAGTTAAATTTATATAAATTTTACTCTGTGCTGGCACTATTGGTCTCTGTCTTCCTCTATCTTTTCTACACTCTCAAGCAACAGGCAATCTTTTTTTCTTTTTAGCTTTAGGGAACTTCTAAGTAGGTCACAATACACTTTTCCCAAGGGAACATTTTGGTGAAATACTTACTAGTGTTTTTCTCCCATAAAATGCATATGAATACATGGAACTATCCACTAATGAAGAGCTACACTAAAGAAAGAGAAACTTAAATACTGAATCTCATTATCCAGAGATCACTAGTCTATTTTCTATCCCTTAGGTGTTTAAAGGCCTCTTGTTTACTATTACCCTGAAAACTAATCATACTGATGTCCCAAGATAATAGCATCCTTCTTATCACCTGCAGCTTCTCATAATTAGGCCTAAAACTTTACACGTAGGAGGTGCTTCAAAGCTCTATACATAATAACATCCTGTAGTCCTCTAAGTAGTGTTTCTATCCCAGTCTGCCTTTTGTTTAGACTTCTAATTCACATGTTCAGTTATGGACAGGATAGAAAACTATGTGATAGTAGACCCAGCTCCTTCTCCACTCTATTTGGAAACCACTCTTCCCCCTCCATACATGGAGTACAGAGGAGCTGCCAAGTTTTTAAAGGCCTTCATCTCTTGGCTATGGTGGGTACTTCTCAGTATTGTCATTTATTCAAGCTGGGCAATCAGAGATCTTTTTCAGGATTTTTAAATCTGACACAAGAAAGTGTGTGGGTTAGCCTTTGTCTGGTGGTGGGGGCTATAAAATATGAATTCAAGACAGTTGGTGGCTTTGCTGCCCCATGGAGGATGTGGTATTCAGTGAGAGAAAATAAGGATGACACATAAATGTCAGAGGAGACAGAGACAGAGTTCTGTAGCACTCAAGCCCCCAGTTCCAGCTGTGCCTAAATCCGAGCTTCATTCTTACCTTCCAACATTCCCATGGATTGATTTCCAAACTTTGATCACCATTGTACATCTAAAACTGAACACACAGCCCAGCAATTAGACTATGCCAGACTCGATAGATAGAAGAATAGATAAATCTACATCTATTTCTTATCTATTTCTATTTCTCTATATATACATCTGTTGAATTACATAAGTTGCCCTAGTAATTCCAATAAATTCCCCTTTTATCCAAAGCTAGATTTCTGCCACTTTTAACAGAGTTCTTACCTCCCCAGTAACCTAAAACAATTACTGCAAACATTAATTAGAAACCTCTTTATTTTTCTAAATTGAAAGAAAACAATGAGACTTTCAGAGCATTCCAGAAAATTTCGGGAATTAT
>NW_007726882.1:10592-11418 GCF_000696425.1 Galeopterus variegatus
CCAGAATCTCATAGGTTGCAGCCCTCAGGGCAATAACGGAGGCACCTCAATTCCTTCGAAACACGGTTTATTGTTACATGGACTTAGATCAAATCACATTCCCGCAAACCTATATAATAAAAGACAGGTAAGGTTGTAAAGAACATAATTATTCACTCAACAAATATTAAGCACCTACTATATACCAATGGGCACTGAGCCAACACTAGAAATATAACTGTGCACAAGAATATCTAGGTCCTTGCCCTTATGGAGCTTACATTCCAGTGGAAAGACAGACAATGAGCAATAAATATGTAATTATAGCTTATGAAATGCTACAAAATAAACATACTACTCTGAAAAAGGAAACCTGTGTGTTTTGTTGGAGGGTGGTATACTCTTGACTGGGTGATTGGGCAAGACCTCTCTAAAATGGTGACATTTAAGCTAAGACCTGAAGCATAAGAGTAAGCCATGTGAAAAGCAATGTTAAGAGAAGAAAGTAAGGACAATATAAAGGTCTGAGCTGAAAAGAGCTTGAGGTGCTCTGGCCAGTTTGATGAGTCAGGGGTAAAGTGATATGAGATGAAGCTGGTATGGTGAGCAATGGCCAGGTCTGGCAGGAATGTCTAGACATGGTAAAAAGTTTTTATTTTCTGTGCAATGGAATATCACTGAAAGGTTTTAAGCAAGAAAGGGACATTTTGAAAAGATCACCTTAGCTTTAAGGTAGATAATGGATTCAGGTGGGGGCAGAGAAGTGCTGAGAGTGGAGGTGGGGAGGGTAGTTAAAGGTGTTGCAGTAGTCCAGGTGAGAGATGATAGTGGCTTATACTGGGGTATT
>NW_007726882.1:12538-26290 GCF_000696425.1 Galeopterus variegatus
AAGGGAGCCACCGCGAATAAATATATATGCTACATAAAAATAATGTATTTGTGCCTGCTAAAGGAAAAAGTTTCAAGCCAAATGAGAATATGGTCTAAGTAAATGAGTTCCTTAATCTCTCCTATTGCTACCCCAAAGACCCCCTTTTATGGAAATTCCAGAACCATCACTGGCTCCAGGAAGGATGTGATACTAATCTAAACCCTCTCCCATATATGCTGGTGTAAGCTTAAAATTCTACTAGTTTTCTTCTGTTTCCAAACAAGATGGGGTTATAGGGACCAGATATACCCTCCCACCTGAAACAACAAAAACTGGACAAACTATATTCAAAAATAGCTTTCAAGACATGAGACATCAGGCCACAAAAGACAGTGAGCCCTGAGAGGTGGGAAATAATCAAGGTGAGACCTAATGATCGCCCTAGTTTACTGCCTTGAAAAAGTTTCCCGGCTACATTATAGGGAGGATGTGATAGACACTGTGGTGATGGTTTCATAGGTGCACATACATGATAAGATGTATATGTACAGCTTATTGTATGTCAGTTATTCCTCAATAAGGCTGTTAAAAACCAAATTCTATTAATAAAGCTTCTTTACTGGAGCTTCTGGCTTTGATGCCTGTTAAAATGAAAATCCCACTAAGGGGGTAACAATTTTAAGTGTATTATTAAATTATCACACTATGGTGTCAATAAAAACCCAAGCACAAAATTTTATAGGAACAGCAAGCATACTTACTAAGGAAGGCTAGAGGGAGGACTGCACAGAGAAGGGAGGAAGAGCACAGAATGGGGGAAACACAAACAAACTTGACCACCTGACAAGTCTGTTGAGAGGTGGAACCAGCAGGAGTGGTCCATTGCAACTTTCGGTGGATCTAAGGAAATGCGTGGCAGTAGTTTTAACTGCTACAAGAAATAGGGAGCATTACTGGCATTTAGCAGACAAGAGCCAGGGAAGCTCAAGTCCCTCAATGCGCGGGACCATTCTGCATGACCACAAATGCCAACAGCACCCCATGGAGAAACCCTGGGGGAAGGAGTTCACCTGCACAGGCTACTTGTCCCTTTTCCAATACCAGCATCACAGAGGGGTCTCGATATGCGTTTAGAGCTATGGTTTGCAATGCTAAAGAGAACACTTACTAGTAAATCCTGTCTTAGCCGGTAAGCTTTTCTGATGTTCTAGCTTCTTATAGCCAGAGCCTCCAAAGCCTTGAGAATTCTGACAGGACAAGAGACATTTTTAAAGCTAACTCCTTAAACTCTAATTTAAAAACCTTTAAGAAAAGTACTGTAGTTACCGTAGCCAACTTTCCACCAGTTTTGTTGTCCAGAATAATTGGTTGTAAGGTTAAAGTTTTATAAAGCAAATTGCTAATGTGCTCCCAGTAAGAAAAAAAAAAACTTCCTAAACCAATTTTTCGGGGGGAGGGGTGTTGAGAAAGGAAGTCATCATAACGAAATTTAGGTTTAGAAGAGACTTTGTATGTCCTCTTGTTCAAACACTGAGAAAGGTGAGAATAAGAGAATGTGTGGTGAGAAAAGGCTGCTCCCCAGCAACCTAAGCAATACAGCGTGTACAGCACAGGTTTGAGAATACTCCCCAATCAGGAGTTCACTTTTCCTGTACGGTACTGTGCAATGCTTTCCTACCTTGGATATTTCCCACTTCCCATGAGCTGTCTTTCCAGGCCCCAACTCACATTAATTTTCCCCATGCCCATTCATCCCTCGACTGGCAGCTCTTAGAATCCTATGCTCCCCTCCTCTTTCTAATGTCTAGGTACTAAAAGTGTGTAATAGTACAGTACTTCAAGTTATGCAAGTTAGAAAACTCCTTTTTAAGTTTACACCCATACTTCTCTCCTACCTTCCAGACTGAAATTTCAACTGCCAGGTGAACTTCTCCTCCAGATGAGGCCCACCAGGACCTTAAGCTTAACCTGTCTAAACTAGTACTCGGCCTGATCCCTCCTGGCATCCTTATTTCTTTGAAGACCATCACCATTCAGTCACCCCAGCTTGAAACCATAGTGCTTTCTTTCTCCATCTCTCCCATTTTCAGTTAATTGCCAGCCTTGTGGATTCTGCCTCTGAAATCTCTTCTATCCATCCCTTTTCCTTTATTCTTGCTATCACTAGTCTAGATTCTCATTACTTCCCACCAATCTTTGGTCTCTCCCCACTTCGATCCAATTTAAGCACAATTGTGAGATTATCTTTCTGTATTAATGATTTTTATGATAACATTCTTCTGCTGACAACTTTCAATAGTTATTTCATTCTGTGAAATAAAATGTAAAGTCTTCGCCTGGACTTTTAAGACCCTCCAAAGTACGGGCCCAATTTCACTTTCAGCTTTAGTTTTAAATCACACTGTACTGCTTACTGTTCCTAATACATGTTCCATTTTTCCTGCCTCTCCTTCCACTATTCCCTCCATCTGCAACACCCCACATCTCCATTACCAACTGTTATCTGGCATCTTGACTTCTCCCCACAACTGAATATAATCTTACTCCTCTTTACATCTCTTTGACAAATTGCTCGAACTCATTTAGGACACTTAGTGTGAGTGCTTTGTATTATCTTTATCTATGCAAGTGTTATATATCTGGTTAGAATCAGCTTCTCAAGGATAGGAATTACACCTTACTCATCTTTGTAAATCCATTATAGGGCCCAACTTAGTGCCCTGCACAGAACGAGAGCTCAATAAATTGTTTTTTTTAACTCAATTTTAATCAATTATTCATATTGTGACTTTATGTATTCAATTGAAATGAGAAAAATTATACTTTAGTATTTAACTAACTGGATTTCAATTTAGGAGAAAGTTCTCTCAAGGTACCTTTCATTATTGCATATATGAGATAAACAGAACTCAGTACAAAGCTGTTAGTAGAAGAAAAGCATTAAGAAAAACAAACTGCAGTGTAAAATTAGTCTGGTCGGCTAGTTAAACACATACTGCAAGCAGCAATCTCACCTGAGAGAGGATTCACTCAGACTTCTAGGCTCTTTGCCTCTTCGAAAGACAGGACCATTATTCTCTTCCTTGACTTAAAAAAAAAAGTTATTTAGTCATTAATTAAATAATTTGACTGCATTTATGAAGACGACCTATTCACATGTACTGATCTGATGACTGTTAATAAATTCTCACAAAAACTTGCAAGTCCAAAATTATAATCTGGGTAGCACAATGGAGCAAAAAAAACTCTGGCTTTGACATTAAAACGTGATCACGTTCAGACTCTTCCAATAACCACCTGTGTGGACTTTACAAGTTACTTTATTGCTCTGGCCTCAGAATCTTAATTTGTAAAAATGAGGATGATAATTTTGTGAATGAAAATGAGATAATGTGAATAAAAAGGACTCGTGTGACCCTTGACAGAGTAGGTGTGCAATAAAATTTAGCTTAATATAAAGTAAAAATCAAAGAACCAGTCATAACTTACGTCAAGAAAACTGGCATATCCTCCCCTTACATAAGTGCATTTTGTTTGTTTATTTGGGGGAATAAGTAATAACAGTGACTAATAAGTATTCTGGACAAGAACCAAATCTACATTCCCATAAGCTACTGCAAGAGGTCAGTATTAGCTACACATCCTAACCTCCAGTGGAAACAGCGTTCCCCATCCAGCCTCCTCCCAGCTGCAGAAGAATTATGAGTTGGGCATGCACAAGCCATCCACAGGGCAAGAGAGGGAAAGACAAAGACGGAAAGCCCTCATTCCCACAGAGAATCCCTTTTAGGGACTTCCTGGCTCTCTTAGCCGTTTCCTTCCTTGGCTTGCTTGCTTTCCTTTCCTCCTCCCTGTATTTTTTCAACTTATTTTTTTTAGGTAGAATTTACATGAAATGATATGCAAAATCTTAAGTGTACTTTCACTGAGTTTGACCATTTTCTTTTGAACTGCTCTATGCAGCTCTTTTCTCTCACTTTTGTGTGTCTGAGAGGAGACCAAGACACCTCCACATCTGGGAGACAGAACTCCCTTGTTCTAGAGGGCCGAAGGTGATGCGGGGTGGAGTCTATAGAGACATAGAACGTATGGGCCATTATGGCTTGCTCTGGTCTAGGTATAAGAGGTCAACACAGCTCCCTTGACGTCCAGCATAGTTTGTCAAAATCAGAGACCACTTAGGGATTTGAGGCAAAAAGACTGATAAACAAAAGCATTCTTGGGGAAGCTGCAGCTGCAACAGGTGACTGTTACAAGAGTCAAGGTGTAGTGGTTGCTATGATCTGAATGTGTGTGTCCCCCTAAAATCTCCATGTTGGAACCCAATACTCAATGTGATAGTATTAAGAGATGGGGCATTTTAGGAAGTGATTAAGTCATGAGGGCAGAGACCTCAGGGAATTGTGCCTTATAAAAAAGGTTGAAGGGACCACCCTATCCCTTCCACCCCATTTGACATGTGAGGACACAGCGTTGGTCCTTCCACCATCGGAGAACGCAGCAAGAAGGTACCATCTTTGAAGCAGAGAGCAAGTCCTCACCAGACACTGAATCTGCTGGTGCCTTGATCTTGAACTTTCCAGCCTCCTCCTTCACTGTGAGCAATAAATGCTGCTGTTTATCAATTAATTACTCAGTCAAAAGTATTTTGTGATAGCATCAGGAAGGGACTAAACCATTGGTCATCTGTTGTTTTGTCTTCTCAGCACCTCCCTTTTTTGAAGAACTGTCCTCTTTCTACAGTTACTGTGGGGGCACCCATCTTTAAAAAGCAAACAAATTTCTCCTCCCATGAAATGAATGATGCTTATGCGTCAGTGCCCCTCACTTGTATGAATTCCTTCCAAAGTCTTAAGAGAGGCCTTAACAATGTTCATGTGGCCAGATGTTTTTATAAAATATGCAAAGAGAAGACATTTCAACCACAATCACTTGAGACCACAGGCTCTTCCCACTTCAATTTTCCTTCTGTCTCACATCTCCTCTTAGGAGTGGCTGTAGGCACTTTGTGATTTCTTCCATCCAGGTTTCTTTGGAGACCTGCAGCCATTGTATTGGGGGTTTTAACTCTTTTCTTTTAAGGTAGGCTTTCCAAATTGTATGAGTCGTCACAAAACCTGAATCCATGCCTGTCCTAGCCATAGCTGACTAGTCTGGAGGTGGGCCTGTGACTCAAGCTGGGCTGATCAGTGTCTTCCCATGGAGTTGTGACATTTGGACCTGAGAGACAGAGTTAGGAGCCTTTGAAGCTGGCAGGCCCCTAGAAGGTTTCAGGCTGCTCAGCCCCTGAAATAGGCCCTGGGTTTTTGGTCTTCCACTGTTTGACTCTTCTATTTACCTTTTGATTCCCTAAGAAACTCCAAAATCTTTCCAACAAATTTCCCTTGACATTAAGATAGGCAGAATCAGTTTTTTCTCTTTGCAAGCTAAGGCCCTATAAGACCCCAGTCATCACAGTCACTTCTAACAGTAGGCATTTTACAAATGTTGGTACTAAATGTGACACAAATAATGCCTTTAATTATTGCTGGAATTAAGAGGACATATTAGCATTTATTACCCATAGATCAGTCAAGTTTGAGCTTATCTCTTACTTCAGGACCACATATTCCAGAATGTCTAAAAGGTGCACCCCTGGGTGCTGGGAATATAGCAATATCTAACCCAGGGAACAAGCAGCTTGGAAGAGGACAGGAAATACAGAGCACATCACTGCTGGCATGCTGGAAATTGGGAAGGGATCACTGAGGCTTATCTATTAGGAAGTTGGTACTACCTAAATAATCATCCTGTACCTACTTTTAAGTTGTCTCTTAAAGCTGATTTCATCCAAGTTCACTAACCTAATTTGAATTCTCTCTTTTCTGTGTGAGATCACTAAAAGGTTGTGACAAAACACCAGTAGTGCCAATGTCCCCACCTCCGTGTTAGCCTTACATTTTAATTTGTAACGATGGTGGGGAGAATCCTAGGATCACCTGTGCTCTCCACTCAGAAGTGTTTCTACACTTGGTAGAAATATCCGCTCTCCTGGACACCACTGACCAGAGTCTGGGAGGTATAAGGTAATAATGACAAGAGAACCTGAATACGGAGTCATCTGCCACTGTATTCTCCGGTGTGCGTGTAGCAGTCTACACTCTTCTTCAGTGGCTTAGATATGAAGTCCTTCAGTCATTTAGAACAGTGCATATCTGATGGAATGTTCAGTAGAGCTGGCCAGCTGAGGAACCTCTTTTGGAAGGGACACTACAAAAATAATGCATGTGCTTTCTCAATTGCAAGAGGTTCTATTATATTTGTCAAAGTCTTGTTCCTGGGGAAGACCATCAAACTTCCGCGTATAAAAACTATCCGCTATGCCTGAGAGACTCATCAGCACCTTGCTGTTTTAGTTTTATGCCATATCATTGGTTTTAGAAAATGTCTAGGTTTTATGTTTAAAAATAATTTTTTTAATACGTATAAAACTTTGGTTCAGTTTACATTTCATTAAATTATGTTTTATTCTGCTTTGAAGATTGGTCTATTTCACCTCATGCCAATATTTCAAAATATACCACTAAAGCCTTAAAAGCATTTCTATGATTCCAGAGCTTACTGAATATTTAGTAGCTACTAGCCACCTGTGGCTATTTAATTTAATTTAAATTAAAATTCAGTTACTTAATAGCACTAGCCACATTTCATGTGTTCAATGGCCACAGGTGGCCAATGGCTCCTGTATCAGACATAATTAGACTAGATATAGAATGTCTCGTTATTACAGAAAGTTCTACTGGATAGTGCTGTGCTAGAATGTACCTGAAACCAAGTGGTTAACAACCCAGTCCGTTCAAGCTTTAGCACCCAGACACATCACTGCTGTCACTCTTCTGTTCATTTAGAGTTCACAGCTATCCTCCTTCATCTAAATGTAAAAAGTACAATTCAAAGTGCTAACTGCGGCCCATATAAGGACACATGTATAATGGAGAGAAAGGTTATTTTTCCTTATATCTCCAGCAAAGTTGGGCCTAATTAGGGATCTATTAAAAGTATGATGATATAAACTATTTTTGCTATCAATGATTTGCAGTTTTCAGCTTCCTTTGTTCAGATGATCGAGTTGATTGGAGCATGAGCACCTTTGCCACATGACAAAAATATTCCCTAGGCTTTCACCCAAGAGATTTGGAGTCAGTCCTAATAATTATCTTTATTTAAATGATCAGTAGCTGGTGCATGCTGCCTCTCTAGGCAAGAGATCATCATTGTTAACATTAAAGGTTTAAGTCATAACTATCATCAATGGAGGTCAGACAGGTTTGAGCTTATCTCTTGCTTCAGGACCACAAATTCCAGAATGTCTAGGAGGTGAACCACTGGGGTCCTATGTATACTGCAATATGTAATCCAGGGAACAAGCGACTTGAAAGAGAAGAGAAGATATTGAGCACTGTTGGCATGCTGGACAGGGGGGATGTTTTTCATTCTGTAACATGTGCTGTGGCTTCTTGTGATAGTGGCAGGTTTGTGTTTTCAAAAGCCCCCCACAAAATTGTCAGATACCTTTAGGGCTGAGAGGAAAGAACACATGGGGGGAAGGTTTAATTCTATGAACATTCACGTGCAAGAACACAAGATAAACCCTTCACTGCTTTTAACATCATTTGCACAGTTTCTAGGAATTTAAATTTCATAAAACTTCTACCTGTTTTACTACATTCTTTTAATGTATGTTTTTATCTTCCTATACGTGTTTTTTAAAAGCCAAGAATAATTATGCTTGTGGACAAGGATAAATATGTATTTAAGGCAACCAACACCAGTTAGATATCCTAATTAGTGTGACAAGAGACCTGGTGAGCAACCAGGGAATTAATAAACCTGATAATTACAACTTCTACAAACAGTTTCCATGTCATAATGTGGCAGTGTGGAAAGGTACTTGTCATGGAAGTGTACAAACACCATTTTCACACACTTTGCTTCTATTCAATACTCTAAGAGGACCTGAGTCTGACTTTGCGTGAAGTCCAGTGAACAGTGAGTAGGTTGCTATGGGCTGGTCTAGCTACAGCGGCTGGACGCCAGAAGTAGAAAGACCCACCCAGGAGCCACTGGACCTTCATTCTTCCTTCCCCTCCTACACTAAGGATGTGATCTTAACTGGTGACTCCATGAAGTCAGTCACCCCAGCTGTGTGCCCAGTCCTGCCTACATTATTTCATGTAATACAACAATTCTGTGAAGCGTAATAGAGATGAGGAAATTGAGGCTCACAAAGGTTAAGGACATCACGCAGCCAGGAAATGTGAAAGTCAGGACTCAAACATGGGCTTAGCCCAACCCAAAGTCAGTGCTTTTCTTATCTGCTTTTCACCAACTCCCAATTAAAGAGATAAATACCTTAAAGGGCTCATATCTATACATCTATATCTACATAAATATATCTGAACTGCTTTTAATCACAATGGTTCTGACACCAAATGTGTGGGTTTTTTTCCCCCACCCAAAACCAATTCTCCAGACACCAACTGGGTGCCCTACAATTCAGTTCTAACATTAACTGCCTGGAGTTAGCACAAACCCTGTAGACTAAGGGCTCAGTCCCACAAGACTGCCCCCACTTCAGATGCCAGTCACCACCAATCACAACTCGCAGGTTTCCACCTATACTTCTGACCAACCAGCTATAAATCAGGGGTTCCCTTGAAGGTCACCCCAAAATATGCCACTTCAGCAGGTTGGTTACTTTGAGCTGAAGGCACTTGAGAAACAGTAGATTCAGGAAGGGCTCTCTGACCTTAAAGAAAGGCATAAATTTCTTGTGAGAAAGGTGACCTACCATGACCAAGAAGAAGAGAACATTCTTATCACCAAAGACAGGGAGTTGACACTGAGATGAATCTGTATAAACTTACTAAAATAAAATAACCCTTATCTTCCATTAGTTCCCCCGTATATTTCCCAGTCACTTTCCCACAGTCTACCACCCCTAGCCCAAACCACTTTGCCTTTGTCTTGTCATGTCTCCACAATGTATCATTCTTTGTTGAAATGGTATATAAGCCCTCAGGCCTCTCTGCTTCTGTGGGTCTTCATTTCTCTTCTATGAAGATGTATGTAAAAATGTTAACATCAAATAAAACATGTATGTAAAAATGTTAACATCAAATCCCATGCCATGTAAAAATGTTAACATCAAATAAAATTTGTATGCTTTTCTCCTCTTAATCTGCCTTTTGTCAGTTTAATCCTCAGGCCCAGCCACAGAACCTAAGAAGGTGGAGATAAAGTCTTTCCTCTTGTATACCACAATCCCTTCCTCAGGTACAATAATTTGCAAAAACAGCTCACAGAACAAGAAAGTGCTTTGCTTACTATTACCAGTTTATTATAAAGGATACAACTCAAGAACAGCTAAATGGAAGAGGTGCATAAAGCAAGGTATTGGGGAAGGGGCACAGAGCCTCCATGCTGTCTCCCTGTACACCACCCTCCCAGAAACTTGACATGCTCACCAACCACGGAACTCTCCAAACCCTGCTATTTAGGAATTTTTATGGAGTTTTCATTAGGTAGACATGATTGATTAAATTGTCCGTTGGTGATTAACTCAACCTAAAGCCCCTCTCCTCTCCCTGGAGGTCAGGATTGGGGATGGAGGCTGGGGAGGACTGAAAATGCCTACTCTCTAATCACACAGTTGGCTCCTCTGGCAACCATCCCCCATCCTGAAGCTATCTAGAGGCTCACCAAGTTAATTAGCAAAAACTCAGTTATGATTGAGAGGAGCTTGTTACGAATAACAAACAGTGTTCCTATCACCCCATCACTAGGGAAATTACAAGGGTTTTAGAAGCTCTGTGGCAGGATCTAGGGACAAAGACCAAATATATATTATTGTATCACAATATGTATATATAAAACAAGACCATGAAAATAAACAGTGTATTACTGAACTATATATTATATTCTATTTTTATCTATTTGTCCTTGGATTTTTAAAACTTCTTCCCTGGAAAAGCTTAGGAAAAGCCCAAAATGTGAAACATGGAGACCGAGTAGTTCTGGTTGGGCCAGGTGAGTGCCAGAAGTCCTGACTCCTTATCCTCCCCTTCTCTCCCCATCCTACTTTGGATCTTCTAGATCTCCTCGGACACAGTAGGAGAATCACGTGCATCATATGCTGAGTTCTCTAAGAACAAGATCTAAAGGTGATTTTTCACTTTTTATCTAGGTGTGTATCACAGTCCTTGGGTGGTGACAAAGATACTTTCCTTGACCAAACTCTGCTCTGAACTTTTCAACTAGGCCTCATTTTTTGGATTTCCATACTCCTCTTTGCATTGTCCAATTTTAGCAAAACTCCTGCCAAGTTTGTTAGCCAGAATCTCCCATCCTCCATTTATGATCACTTTCTATGTCTAATTGGGTTCCTCATCCTCCACCATCTCCAAGGGATGTCTGATCACCCAGGCCTGCCTTCAGCAAGAATACTGTTAGATCAATTTAGCTAGAATCCCCCATTACCCCTGATGTTTCTTCTTAGTAATTTTCTGTCTGCTAACCCTGCCCTGCTCCTTGGCTATAAATTCCCACTTATCCATGCTGTATTCAGAATTGAGCCCAGTTCTACACTGAGATCTTTTTTCTCCTATTGCAATAGTCCTGAATAAAATCTCTTTTTACCACCTTAACTACTAGACAGCTCTGGTTTTCTTTGATAGTGGAAAATTTTACAACAAATATTTTTAAATAAAGAACTAATGTTGTTAATAAACATAATAAACCATAATTATTGGGGCAGAACCTATGGCTCCCTCGCTGGTGGGAAGCTCAAGGCTTACAGAGATGACCATCAGGGGGTATCCTAAAGCCAGGTTCACAATCCTTCCACTTGTACCTTCCAATGCTACCCCCTGTACTTCTTCACCAGGTTTTTCATTAAAATCTGTGGATGTTAATATTATTAAAATTAAACAAGAACGGACAAAATGGAATCCAAATTTGAATTCATTCTTCTTTTTAAACCAATATTTAGTGAACACAGTTATTTCTTTCTTTTCCTTGTTCCTTTCTTCCTTCCTTTCTTCCCTTCCTGTCAACATACCCTTGTTCATGGCAAACTGTGCCCAGCCCTTGTGCTGCTGGTAATGAATTGGCCAGCTCACCTTCAATGTAAAGAACATTGTCTTTTTTTTTTTATCACAAAAGGAAACTTCTCTTTTCTTATGCTATTTCAAGAAATATATTACATACGTTTTTTGTTGTTAGCATTGGCATGATGAAATGGAAATAGAAACTTCCTGACACCTTTTGGCTTTTCACACTCTTTTTTCAAAACAGTTGAAGAATAGATGATACGAATGTGTTGGTTGACATCTCTATCTGGTGAACTCAAAAATTCTGGGTAATCATCAATCTGAAAAAAAAATAATAATAATTGAGCTTATTGAAGACAAATATGACCACTTACCTGTTCTGGGATAATAAATCTCCCAAAGCTAAGGGTAAGTTTAAACTGCATTCTTTCTTTCCATTTTCTCCAATGGGACATCTCTCCTCTTTTTGTTGTTAGGTTTCCCAATTCCTCTCTATTTGCTTTAGTTCTTACTGAAAATGTACTCAGCAACAAAACCCAAGAAACTATTTGTACTACAGGATTGCTAAATAAATAGTAATAGTGTTTTTATTTGTTAAACCATATACTCCCCCACTTCCATTTTGAAAATAAACTTTTTTTTAAAGAAAGGTCTCAAACATGTATAATTAATTGGGTTAAAATTAGGATTTTTCTATGCAGGAAATAATGTCCATTTGTAGGCAACAGTCTGCAGAGATTCTGTGACTACAAACATCTAGGTTTGAACTACTGGAAATGTCCTCTCAAAGGGCTGTTTTCTGTTCTTGATTAAAAACGGAAAAGGTCAGGGCCGGCCTGGTGGCGCACTGCTACAGTGCGCCGCTTGGGAAGCGCGGCGGCGCTCCCGCTGAGGGTTCGGATCCCACATACAGACTGGCCGCTCACTGGCTGAGCAAGGAGCGGGGGCAACACCAAGGGTTGCAATCCCGTTGCCGGTCCCGGTCCGGTACGGGCACGACACTGAGGGTTGCGATCCGTTGCCGGTCACGAAAAAAAGACAAAAAGACAAAAAAAAAAAAAAAAAAAGGAAATGGTCTTAATGAATACTTAGGACTGTTAGATCTTCTATTTAATAACCTACTTCCCTGGCTAGCAAGTAAGCTCAGTTGGTCAGAGCATGGTGCTGATAACAAAAAGGTCAAGGATTCAGATCCCTGTAGTGGCCAGCCACCAAAAAGCAAAAGAAAAAAAAGAAAAGAAACTACTTCCCTTTTTATGATAGGCAGCAATAGCATCTGATGAAAAGCTAAGAATAAGGCCAGAGAATCATCAGATGCACAACTAAAACCATTAATTCAAGAATAAAGAGAAATTCCTCACTAGACTTTTTGCAAGTACTTAGAATTTAGGTAAAAATGTTTCCTGTGACCACGTGGTTTCATATTTCTCTTTTCACAAATAAAAGAAGGAAATATCAAATTATAAAATTCTAAAAATCTGATTCAGAGTAACTGGAGATAAGAAGATGGATTAATGAAGAGCTATCAGGATCTACTCAAGTTCAATTTTTAAAAATGTTTTCTAATATATACAATAATTCAAACCAGCTAATAAAGATAGCCCAGGGAAGGTCTTCAGAGGATGTGCTTTATTTAATAACAAAGTTTTATAGTTAGTAAAGGAATTCATTTCTGCATAAAAGAGTCTTCAGGGCTGGCCCGGTGGCGCACTTGGTAGAGTGCGGCGCTTGGAAGTGTGGCGGCGCTCCCGCCGAGGGTTCGGATCCCATATAGAGACCAGTCCGCTCACTGGTTGAGCGCGGTGCGGGCACGACACCAAGGGTTGCGATCCCGTTGCCGGTCATGGTACAGGCGCGACACCGAGGGTTGCGATCCCATTACCGGTCACAAAAAAAGACAAAAAGGAAAAAATCGTATAACTTCGTATAATGTATGCTATACGAAGTTATTACGCTTTCTGGTGATTAAACGATTTCTGACATAATAGAGAATCTGACAGATTAACTTCGTGATTCCAATTTATGATGCATGATAGATTTGATTTTAAGTAGAAAGTTATAAAACATTTCTCTATATCCATGAACAGTACTGGAATGTGGAATTCATTATATCTATCTATTTATTAGATTTCTAAAAGCTTTAAAAAGTACTCGGAAAGTTTTGCTGACCATCAGGCATTTGAGTACTTGGAAAGAAAAATTAATAATTAAATTTTAAAAGAGTGGTTTTTTGGGTGGCTTGCCAGTACAGGTATCCAAACCCTTGACCTGGTGTTGTCAATATCATGAAAAAATAGTTTTAATATGTAACTAAGCTCTTAAGGGAATTCAGGGTTTATGAGGGTTGAGTTTATATTTGAACCAAGCACCAAAAGTTTATCAAAGAAGTGAAGATGAATACTATTTGATGGAGTTTGGATGTGTTGTCGCCTCCAAAACTCATGTGGAAATTTGATCTCCAATGTGGCAGTGTTGGAAACTGATTGAGTCATGGGGGTGGATCCCTCATGAATGGATTAATGCTCTCCCAGGGGGAGGGGGGATTAATGAGTGAGTTCTTGCTCTATTAGTTCCCACGAGACCTCATTACTTAAAAAGACCCTGGCACCTTCTCTCTCTCTTGCTTGCTTCCTCTCGCCACGTGATCTGCTCATACCCACCGGCAACCTGCCACTTTCTG
>NW_007726882.1:26998-34291 GCF_000696425.1 Galeopterus variegatus
TCCCATTACCGGTCACAAAAAAAGACAAAAAGGAAAAAAAAAAAAAGAGAGAGAGTCTTCAGAAATGCCTTAGTTTATTTCAAACTTTACCATTTTCTAGAATTTTTATATTTATTTATTTATTTATTTTTTGTCCTTTTTTTTTTGAGACCGGCCACACCGCGCTCAGCCAGTGAGCACTGTGAGCACACCAGTCATCCCTATATAGGATCCGAACCCGCAGTGGGAGCGCTGCTGCGCTACCAGCGCCACACTCTCCCGAGTGCACCACAGGCTTGGCCCTCTAGAATTTTTAAATGACTCTTTTCTTACTACACATGTTCATTGTAAAAAGAAATTAGAAAATGCATGTAAAAACAGAGAAGAAAATAGAAAATCACCAGTGACTCCATTACTCAGAGAAAACCACCATGAACAAGTTATGTAAATACTTCCAGGCTTTTTTCTTTACAAAGCTATGTTTATTAAATTAGAATCATACGTAGTTAAATCTTTGTTTTGCATACTTCTGTATTTGAAATATTTTTCTCTTGCCTTTGTCAGGAAAAATTGTGAAAGACTTTGAAATGAGCAAAAAATATTATCTAGGTTTTTTCCACCTTTATTGTCTTTGAGCTGTTCTAAAATTCTGTAAATTGTGGCAAAGTGTTAATAATAATGATCCTAGTCAATACTAGAATGCAACTGATTACTGCTCTTCAGCAGAGAGTAGCTCTTTAGTATATGGACCAGTGAGATTTTGTGTTTCTGAGTTTACTGATCTGAAACTATAACTTCTTTCTGTATCTAGGTGTCTATAATTCAGAAAAGCCTTTATCTCTTATTGTGTTAGTGTGCAATATTTTCCTATCTCCAGAGGGTATTAGTAAATTAGATTATTAAAAATCTTAAAGGAGCTCTGTTCTACTAGCTTATAGAGAAAAATAAGCATTTATACAAGTAAAACGTTTCTGTAATTTCCACAAAATAAGGAATTAATTAACATCTACTGTAAGTGTGCATAAGGAAAATTATTCCTGCAAAAACTCAGAAGTCTTGAGACTACATGTTGGGAAAATAGAATAGTCTAATCAGGCCCCCTCACCTCAGGTCCAGTGGATGTGGTGCAGCACATTCTTTGTAAACAAATTGTGTGTGTAGGTGTAGTGCACATGCGTGCCAATGTATCTTTTTAGTTTTGTTGCTATTGTGTGTTTGAGAGAGTTGTGTGGAGCAGCAGCCCTGAACTGTTGGCTGGCAGACAGCTCACGTCTGAAAAGGAGCATGTTTATTTTACTGGCAGCTGTTCAGTTTTTCTTTGGACTTTGCCAGTAGCAGTTGAGTTTCTGAGTTTCTCTTTGGACTGCCTAGCTCCTAAATGTATGTGTGTGCAGAAATAAAGACTACTCTTTCTTCAACAAAGGCTCCAAGGACCTCTCTTCTGGTTACCTAGCTCGTAGACCTGTGTGTGAAGGGTTTGTGACCCAGTCTGGACAATGGGCTTGAGCGGTCTGTGAGCTCCAGACCCAGCCCTAGCTCTACAATTGGCATAGTCGTTGCAGAATTATGGGCAGGTAAATGAGCTTGACACTACAAGTTTACATAATTATGGTATACCTTTGGTAAACAAGACTAGTTTAATAATTATGGTTTAATAAAAGTAGCTATGTCTTCTCCGATTTACCAGTGTTACGTTGAAAATAGTATATATTTGATTCTACTGGGCTTTGTGTTTTCTAAATTTATTCATATTTATTAGTCTAACAAGTTAACATTACTCATATAATGTTAAAAATTATGAAAAATGGGCCGGCCCGGTGGCGCACTGCTACAGTGCGCTGCTTGGGAGTGCAGCGGCGCACCCGCCGAGGGTTCGGATCCCACATACAGACCGGTTCCCGCTCACTGGCTGAGCGAGGTGCGGGTGCAACACCGAGGGTTGCGATCCCGTTGCCGGTCCCGGTCCGGTCCAGGCGCAACCCTGAGGGTTGTGATCCGTTGCCGGACACGAAAAAAGACAAAAAGGAAAAAAAAATTATGAAAAATGTAAATTTGTGTTCAACAAAATGGAATCATTATTGCCAAACTTTTATTTCAACTTTAATCATGTTTTATCATATCTCAGATTGAAGATAATTTCCAAGCTTTAGGTAACTTAAAGCCTTGGATTGATATTAAATTGACTTAATTAACAGTAAATTATTAGATTCCAAGATAATTTCTAAGTAAGAGAATACTGAAACGTTGGCTACTTAAGCATAATTTTAACTACACATAATTTTGTTTATTTTTATATTCTGTAAAAAGGCTGTATGTTTTGGTCATGTTAATGAATGTGCTCATTTACAAAGCTTCCATGCTTGTGAAAGAGATTCTTTTCAAACATGCTACTTTCTATGTCTATTTTTAAATGTTTAATTGTTAGTTTGACTAAATAGGTAACCAAGTATTGTGTCTCAGGCACTCGTGATTTTCTCCTAACCAAGAGTCCAAATCTCCTCTAATAATCTCTTGCTCTTTGCCTTCCCTAAATAATGTCCTAATTATAAGAAATATATACATAAAACTTTGAGGATATCTTTTATACCTAAAGTATCTTTAAGACTTCCCAGAAGGCCCATGAAAAAAATCACAAACACTTGTTCTTTCACCTCCTAAAAAGAGAGGTGCTTCTCTTCATATACCAAAATCAATTCAAAATGGATTAAAGACTTAAATATAAGACCTGAAACTATAAAAGTCCTAAAAGAAAACATAGAGGAAACACTTCAAGAAGCAGGACTGGGCGAAGACTTTATGAATATTATCCCCAGGGCCGGCCCGGTGGCGCACTGCTATAGTGCGCCGCTTGGGAAGCGCGGTGGCGCTCCNGAGGGTTGCGATCCGTTGCCGGTCACGAAAAAAGACAAAAAGGAAAAAAAAAAAATTATCCCCAAAGCACAGGCAACAAAAGGAAAAATAAACAAATGCTATTATATCAAACTAAAAAGCTTCTGCACAACAAAGGAAACAATTACCAGAGCGAAAAGACAACTTACAGAGTGCAAAAAAATTTTGCAAACTATGCATCCAACAAAGGATTAATATCCAGAATACACAAGGAACTCAAACAACTTAACAGTAAAAAAATAAATAACCCAATTAAAAAAAGGACAAAGAAGCTGAATAGGCATTTCTCAAAGGAAAACATGCAAATGGCCAACAGACACATGAAAAAATGCTCAACATCCCTAAGCATCCGGGAAATGCAAATAAAACCCACTGAGATATCATCTCACTCCAGTTAGACTGGCTATTATGTAAAAGACAGAGAATAACAAATGCTGCCAAGGATGAGAAGAAAGGGGAACCCTCCTACACTGCTGGTGGGACTGTAAATTGGTGCAACCATTTTGGAAAACAGTATGCAGGTTCCTCATACAACTACAGATAGAACTGTCATACAATCCAGCAATCCCACTGCTGGGCATATACACAAAGGATGGAAATCATCATGTCAAAGGGATACCTGCACCCCCTATGTTTATCACAGCTCTACTTACAATAGCCAGGAGTTGGAACCAACCTAAATGTCCATTGTTGGTCTACCTGATAAGGAAAACATGGTATATATATACAATGGACTACTACTCTGCCATAAAAAGAATGAAATTCTGTCATTCCCAGCAACTAGATGAACTTAGAGAAAATCGTGTTAAGTGAAATAAGCCAGGCACAGAAAGAGAAATACTGCATGTCTTCACTCATAAGTGGAAGCTAAAAAATAAACAAATACATTTAAAAAGAAAAAGAAAGAAAATACAACATTCATAATAATACGTTGAACTTTCAAAAGGACAGAACAGACCTGAGGTTACCAGAGGTGGGAATGGGGGAGAGGCAGGAGGGTAAAAGAGGAATTGGTAAAGGTCCATGAAAAACAATTACATTGTATAATGTTGAATATACTAATTATCCTGATTTGGGCATCACATATCACACACAGATAATGATATTCAACTCTGTACCCCACAGATATGTACAATCAACTATGTTACAATAAAAAATAAAAAATATAAAAAATCATAAAAATTAAAAAATAAGTGATATAATTGGGTTTATAGGTCTATTTCCTATTGCAAACTTCATGGGAAGAGTTATCAAATCAGAAGAGATGTGCAGCATTCCTTAGATTAAATTTGTATAGGTAGGGCCGGCCCGGTGGCGCACTGCTACAGTGCACTGCTTGGGAGCGTGGCGGCGCTCCCGCCGAGGGTTCAGATCCCACATACAGACCGGTTCCCGCTCACTGGCTGAGCGAGGTGCGGACGCAACACCGAGGGTTGCGATCCCGTTGCCGGTCCCGGTCCGGTACGGGCGCGACACTGAGGGTTGCAATCCGTTGCCGGTCACGAAAAAAGACAAAAAGGAAAAAAAAAAATTTGTATAGGTAAATGGTTACAATATAAACACTTCAGAAATTTTATGTGTTATAGGAAGTCTCTAGAGATTTGTCAGTGTTGTTTATTTATCAGTCTTTGTGGTGCTTTGTCTGATCATATTAGACAACTGGAATATGTGTTATCCATCTTATCAACCATAATTTCAGACATGCAAAGTGTTGACTTGGCCACAGCCTTGCTTTTAATTTGAATTTACCATGTTCTAGACCAGTAAATTTTTAGTGAGGAGTTGTCAGTCTTTAACATAGTTTATAAACAATACAGATATCGAGGCTCCACTTCAGACACTGAATAGCTTTACTTGCTATTCTTGATTTATGGCTGGTATATTCTTGGCATATTTTTTATATTTCTTTCTTCATCTATATATCTTATATATATATAATCTTTATTATATGCCATATCTCAAGACTTTTCCCTCTATATAAATTGTTAATTCATTTTTAGAAATCAGATGTAACATTTACTAATTTCTTTGAAAATAGGCTTAATCGCTATCCTTAGCAACATTTAAAGGATTTTTTTGCAACGACTTTTTGTCTTTGTTTTGCATGCCACAGGAACACCCAAATTTTCTTATCAGTTGCTTTATTCTTATTATGAACCCTCATCAGACCTTTCACAACTGAAAGTTCTCAATAACTAACTAACCACAGCCATTTGAAGTCTCTGTCATTTATAGATCGTTTTTGTTTTATTATGTTGCTTCCTTGAAGGATCTTCTATTAGCTACAGGTCAGTTTGTGTTTTCAACAAAGGATAGTCTCAGAGCATCCTGGAAAAGGACTGAACCAGGTACTTCAAAATACTCTCATTTCAAAGCCGAGCTGACATCGTTTAGACAACTCTTAGACCACAACCGTGGACTGAGTCAGGATTTCCAGGACTCTATAATGTCGACAAGCAGACAGCTTCATGAGACTTCTAACCAAGATTCAGCAACAGAAGAATTAACTTTATAGGACTTTTTTTTTTAATGATAAAGAATATGTTATTGTGGTTATTTGTTTAGAATATCAATTTTTTAAAAAAATAATTGTCATATTGTAGTTATACATACTTATGGGGTACAATCCAATATTTTGATACATATATGTTGTATAATAGTCTTGTAAGGGTAGTTAACGTATCAATCACATCATGCATTTATCATTGTGGCAAAAACATTCAAAACCTTTCCTCTATCTACTATGTAATATACAAAACTTAACTATTAACCGTAGTCACCCTACTGGGAAATAGAACATCAGAATTTATGTCTCCTGTCTAATTGAAGTTTGTACCCATTGGCTGACCTTTCCTTGTTTTCCCTCCCCATCCCCCCCCCGTTATTTTAATGTTCTATTTTCTGTATCTATAAGGAAGCCCTTTCTCTTCTTAAATTATAACCCATATGTAACCCATAACAATTTTATAAATCCTGCTTTTGCAAACTGAAAAGTTTTAAATATCTGACTTTCATTGACTCTCACAGAATTCAGAAACTCTTGCTAGATTCAGTAAGAATCTGCCTTCCTTTTCACCAAGATGTAACTGGACACATCGATTGTACAGGAACAGCTTACATAAGAGGTGTCATATTTAAGAAGGATGCTTATTTAGTCAGGTACGGCAAGCTATTTAAGGGCCAAAGTTTGCCTGTGTTTATAGTGCCAATGCTTACAAAGCCCTCCAGGAAAACAGGCCAGGTACCTGGCTTACAGGGTCCCAGTCTTACAAGTTGGGAAATTTTCAAGACTTCAAAATTCACTCAAATTTATGGGTACTACCGCAGAAATCTGGTGGAGAAAGTTTCTTTGGCTCGCTTTCCTCGCCTTGGGATAGCAAATAATAAAGGCTTTTGAAAGTCTATCCTGACATTCATTATGAAAACTTTTAGACAGAACTTAAATTTATGTTTGCAATAGTTGTTCGATACTACAGACTTGCAAAGTATATTTAAGGAGGCCCATATGGTAAATAAACACTCTCGCTAGACCTAGGTAAATAATCAGGCCAAACTAAAGAGAGTCTTATTTTGTGATTAAGAATTATCTTTTCTTTGGGATTATTATGATGGTAAAGGTGGGAGAGACTGTTAGGAAAAGCTGTAAAAGACTGTGAATTTGGGGAAAAAAAGATTAGTTGGTGTCTTGTTTAGCTAGCTAATCCCTCCACATTATCTATGTTTTTCATTGTCTTTGAGCCATTTTACAATGCTGTAATTTGTATAGAACTTTTTCGTGTTTTTTAAAAACATATAGAAACAAATTTTCTACGTGGTACATTTAGCAGGTTTTGTCCTTATTATTTCTTCCTTTGATTTATGCTTAGAAATGCCTTCTATGCCCTGAAATCAGATACATATTCACACATGTGTATTTGTTTTTTGGCGGCTAATCGGTACAGGGATCTGACCGTGGAACTCAGTGCTTGGTGTTATCAGCATCATGCTCTAATCAAGTGAGCTAACCAGCCAATCCTATCTCTATTTTATTATACTTCCTTTTATTTATTTTTTTAAATTTTATTTTGTTGATATACAATGTGGTTGATTATGGTGGCCCATTACCAAAACCTCCCTCCCTCCTCCCTCTCCTCCCTCCCACCCAACAATGTCCTTTCTGTCTGCTTGTCGTATCAACTTCAAGGAACTGTAGTTGTTATGTCTTCTTCCCCCCCACCCCGGTTGTGTGTGTGTGTGTGTGTGTGTGTGTGTTAATTTATTTATTTATTTTTAGCTCCCACCAATAAGTGAGAACATGTAGTATTTCTCTTTCTGTGCCTGACTTGTTTCACTTAATATTATTCTCTCAAGGCGTGGTATTTTTCTTTCTGTGCCTGACTCGTTTCACTTAATATAATTCTCTCAAGGTCCATCCATGTTGTTGCA
>NW_007726882.1:34616-35047 GCF_000696425.1 Galeopterus variegatus
TATATCTTCCTTACAGAAATGCCTACTTAGCTCTTTTGCCCATTTTTTTATTGGGTTGCTTGTTTTTTTCTTGTAAAGTTGTTTGAGTTCCTTGTATATTCTAGACATTAATCCATTGTCGGATGTATACTTTGCAAATATTTCTCCCACTCTGTTGGTTGTCTTTTAACTCTGTTAATTGTTTCTTTTGCTGTGCAGAAGCTCTTTAGTTTGATATAATCCCATTTGTTTATTTTTCCTTTAGTTGCCCGTGCTTTTGGGGTCGTATTCATGAAGTCTGTGTCCAGTCCTATTTCATGAAGTGTTTCTGCTATGTTTTCTTTAAGAAGTTCTATTGTTTCAGGGTGTATATTTAATTCTTTAATCCATTTTGAGTTGACTTTAGTGTATGGTGAAAGGTATGCATCTAGTGTTCTATGGATATCCTGTTC
>NW_007726882.1:35760-37019 GCF_000696425.1 Galeopterus variegatus
ATATTTTCTCTTACTCTGTTGGTTGTCTTTTAACTCTGTTAATTGTTTCTTTTGCTGTGCAGAAGCTCTTTAGTTTGATATAATCCCATTTGTTTATTTTTCCTTTAGTTGCCCGTGCTTTTGGGGTCATATTCATGAAGTCTGTGTCCAGTCCTATTTCATGAAGTGTTTCTGCTATGTTTTCTTTAAGAATTTTTATTGTCTCAGGGTGTATGTTTAATTCCTTAATCCATTTTGAGTTTACTTTAGTGTATGGTGAAAGGTATGGGTCTAGTTTCATTCTCCTGCATATTGATATCCAGTTCTCCCAGCACCATTTGCTAAAGAGGCAGTCTCTTCCCCAGTGTATAGGCTCGGTGCCTTTATCAAATATCAGATGGCTGTAGGTGTGTGGGTTGATTTCTGGATTCTCTATTCTATTCCATTGATCAGTGTGCCAGTTTTTATGCTAGTGCCATACTGTTTTGGTTAGTATAGCTTTGTAGTATACTTTAAAGTCAGGTACTGTTATGCCTCCAGCTTTTTTTTTTTTTTGCTCAGTGTTGCTTTGGCTATGCGTGGTCTTTTGTTATTCCATATAAATGTCTGGATAGTTCTTTCCATTTCTGAGAAAAATGTCATTGGATCTTTGATGGGGATTGCATTGAATTTGTATATCACTTTCGGTAGTATGGACATTTTCACCATGTTGATTCTTCCAATCTAAGAGCATGGGATATCTTTCCATCTTCTTGTATCCTCTCTAATTTCTCTCAGGAGTGGTGCATAGTTCTCATTATAGAGATTTTTCACATTCTTGGTTAACTCANGTATTTTAGTGAGGATTTTTGCATCTATATTCATCAAGGATATCGGCCTGTAGTTTTCTTTATTGATTATATCTTTACCTGGTTTTGGTATCAGGATGATGATTGCTTCACAGAATGAGTTTGGGAGATGTGTGTCTGTTTCAATCTTTTGGAATAGTTTGTAAAGAATTGGTGTCAATTCCTCTTTGAATGTTTGGTAAAATTCTGCTGTGAATCCATCTGGTCCTGGGCTTTTCTTTGTTGGGAGCCTTCTGATAACAGCTTCAATCTCCTTTATTGTTATTGGTCTGTTCAGGTTTTCTACATCTTCATGGTTCAGTTTTGGGAGCTTGTGTGTGTCCAGAAATTTAGCCATTTCCTCCAGATTTTCAAAGTTGTTGGCATATAGCTGTTTACAGTAGTCTCGAATGATTCCTTGTATTTCAGATGAATCAGTTGTAATATCACCTT
>NW_007726882.1:37762-38630 GCF_000696425.1 Galeopterus variegatus
CATTTAATGTGCTAACTTTCCCCCTCAGTCGTGCTTTTGCAGTATCCCACAGGTTTTGGTATGATGTGTCATTATTTTCATTAGTTTCAATAAATTTTTTGGTTTCCTGCTTGATTTCTTCTTGGACCCACATGTCATTAAGTTGAATGCTGTTTAATTTCCATGTGTTTGTATAGTTTCCAGAATTTCATTTGTTATTGATTTCTAATTTTAATCCATTGTGGTCTGAGAAAATACATGGGATAATTCCAATTTTTCTGAATTTGTTGAAACTTGATTTGTGACCTAATATGTGATCTATCCTGGAGAATGATCCCTGTGCTGATGAGCTGAATTAGAATTCTGAGGTTGTTGGATGGAATGTTCTGTAGATATCTGCCAAGTCCAATTGGTCTAGAGTATTGTTTAGATCTTGTGTTTCTCTGCTGATTCTTTGCCTAGATGATCTGTCCCATATAGACAGTGGGGTGTTCAGGTCCCCTGCTATTATGGTATTAGTGTCTATTTCCTGCTTTAGGTCTAATAGAGTTTGTTTTATAAATCTGGCTGCTCCAACATTGGGTGCATACATATTTATGATTGTTATGTCTTCTTGATGCATCAGTCCTTTTATCATTATGTAGTGACCCTCATTATCTCTTTTTATGGTTTTTAGTTTAAAGTCTATTTTGTCAGATATGAGAATAGCTACTCCAGCTCGTTTTTTTTTTTTTTTTTTCTGTTTGCATGGAAGATCTTTTCCCATCTCTTCACTCTTAGTCTATGTGAGTCTTTATGGGTGAGGTGGGTCTCTTGTAGGCAGCATATAGTTGGGTCCCCTTTTTTAATCCAGTCAGCCAATTTGTTTTTTTTTTTTTTTTTTTTTTTT
>NW_007726882.1:38640-65102 GCF_000696425.1 Galeopterus variegatus
TCTATTTTGTCAGATATGAGAATGGCTACTCCAGCTCGTTTTTCTTTTCTGTTTGCATGGTAAATCCTTAGGTTGCGGCTAGTGTTTTTGTTTGTTTGTTTTCTCTTCATGAATGCCATTTTTATTATACTAGTAGGTTTAGATTTTTCTTGGGTTTTTATGGCAGTGGTAGTTATTTTTCAGGAACCAAACCCAGTACTCCCTTGAGAATTTCTTGTAAGGGTGGTCGTGTGGTGGTGAACTCCCGCAGTTTTTGTTTGTCTGAGAAATATACTATTTGCCCTTCATTTCGGAAGGATAGCCTTGCAGGGTAGAGTTCTCTTGGCTCACAATCTCTGTCTTTTAGTATTTTGAATATATCATCCCATTCCTTTCTGGCTTTTAGGGTTTGTGATGATGTTTTTTATTATACTTCCTTTCGAGCTTCCTCTTTTAGTTAGTTCTCTGATCCTTTTGTAATCTATAGGGAGAATGTTCCTTAGGAGTTTGGATCTAACTAGCTGTGACTCTGAGTGTATTTAGTATTAATCTGATGAAAACTATGCTTTAAGTAAACAAGAAATACAAATAAATACATAAATATTTATGAATCAAATTGCTTATTAGCAGTTTGAGAGGAGGGACAAGGTATCTATAATAATTTGAATATATTTAACAATTTAAGGAACACAACACATAGATCATCTTATATAATCTTCAAAATAAACCTATGAGGTAGTTATTATCAAGCCCATTTTGTAAAGGAGGAACTGAGGTTCAAACAGAGTTAAGTTCACAAAACCAGTAAATAGTAGAACTAGATTTATAAGACAAAGCAGTCTGTCACCAAATCCAATTTCATGAAAACAACTAAGAGCACAGCCCTACTAGTGGTCAGAGATGGGAATTTTGTCAAGTCTTTCTTCCAAAAGCAAACTGGAATCCAAACACTAATTAAGCAGCTGGATTCACTTTTATGTCAGAGTTTCAACCACATTATGCTAATTACTTTATGTTAGAAGAAGTAGAGCTAGACTTTTTTAGTTGCTGGAATTGTTAAATTTGGTTAGATTTGTCATTCAAGAATGAAATATGTTCTTTAAATACACTATGGTGGCAGTCATATAGAATTCGTGTAAATTTCTTCTACATTCATTAGCATAGAAAAATGTCCGTAATATGCTGTAAAGTGAAAATAACAGATTAAAAAACAGTATGTGAAGTATGGTTCCGTGTGTGTGTGTGTGTGTGTGTGTGTGTGTGTCTATGCATAGAAAATAATTTGGGAGAGACAGAGAAAGAGAAAGAAAGAAACAACAATCACAGTAATACACTGAACTTTTAGAAAGAGAGAAAAGAGCCGTGGTTACTAGAGGTGGAAAAGGGGAGGGGAGGGGGAGAGGGTGGGGGGCTAATGAGGAATTGGTTAAGGGACACAAAGCATGATTGCATATTATATTGATGAATAAGCTAACTATTCCTGATCTAACCACCACACATTGTACACAATTATTGAAAATCAACATTGTACCCCATATGTATGTATTATAAGTTATCTTTTTTTTAAAAAAGGAAAGAAATATATAAACTTTCTTATATCTAAAAAAAAAGAAAAGAATTTGGAATGCTGTACACCAAATTTTCTTGCGTGTGTAAGATTAGTTGTGGTTATCTCTGGATGGGGGGAGTATAAGTATATAAATTTATATTTACTTATTTTAATTTTAAAAATAATATGATAGAGGCAGCTGTTTGGCTGATTTTGTTGTTGTTTTTAATATTTCTTTCATTTTTTTTTTTTTTTAAAGACAACCGGTAAGGGGATCTCAACCCTTGACTTGGTGTTGTCAGCACCACGATCTCCCAAGTGCGCCATGGGCCAGCCCTTGTTTTTAATATTTCAACCAAGGTCCCAGTATCTCACAGTCATAAAACACAAATGTGTGCATTCTTCCCTGAAAATCTGTCACCAAAGAGCTGAAGGGGGGCAGTAAGCATAACATCTAACATGACTCATGAAGGCAGTTTATGTCTACAGCAACCTGACTTTTAAAAAGCCATTTCTACTCACCCTACAAGGTCTCCATCACTGTAAGGAGGTGACAGATGATTACACTGATGGCTGTCACACAACCAAGGGGACATATTTGTGTCTGTAAAAGAAAGGATGATGACAGATGTGATAAAAAGAGAGTAACTATGAATATTGGTGGTGCCAAAATGATCTGTTCGGGCCAGCCCGGTGGCGCACTGGAGAGTTCGGATCCCATGTGGAGACCGGTTCCCGCTCACTGGCTGAGCGTGGTGCGGGCGCAACTCCGAGGGTTGCGATCCCGTTACCAGTCAGTAAAAAAAGACAAAAAGAAAAAAAAAAAAAAAAGATCTGTTGCTTTCAGTCCCCCTTCTTTTTTTTCAATTGAAACATAATTGGTTATATATATATTTGGGGTACAGATTTGAATATCAGTACATGTGTACAATATGTGATGATCAAATCAGGATAATCAGTATACTCATGTTTACAAAATGTAATCAATCTTTGTGACCCTTGGGCCGGCCTGTGGCTCACTTGGGAGAGTGTGGTGCTGATAACACCAAGGCCACGGGTTCGGATCCCATATAGGGATGGCCGGTTCGCTCACTGGCTGAGCGTGGTGCTGACAACACCAAGTCAAGGGTTAAGATCCCCTTACCGGTCATCTTTAAAAAAAAAAAAAAATCTTTGTGACCCTTAACTAATTTCTCACTAACCTCCTCCCTCTTTCCTACCTGTAATAACCACAGTTCTGTTCTTTTTTTTTTTTTGAAAGTTCAATGTATTATTGTGATTCTTTCTTTCTTTCCTTCCTTCCTTCCTTCCTTTCTTCTTTTCTTTCTGCTTCCATTTATGAGTGAGTATATGCAGTATTTCTCTTTCTGTGCCTGGCTTATTTCACTTAACATAATTTTCTCTGAATTCATCCGTTTTACTGCAAATGGCAGAATTTCACTGAACCTTTAACCTTTATTGGTTCATTTAGTAATCATAATCTCAGTTGCAATGCCTATGGCTATAAAACTGTAGAGAGAACTAAACTCTAACAAAAACATAACAACTTGGACTTGAACTACAAAGTGCTCAAGTGAGGAAGGTGGTTTCTTCATTTTTCTCTTGTTTATTTGCTTTTGATGGAGTTCAGAACACACTGCCCCCAAATATGGCAGATTTCCATATCAAATATTTTAAGCTGAAGGAATTTGAAGAATGACATTTGCAGGAAGGACTTTTTGACCTTCCCCTGAAGCAGGTCATAAAACCCTCATTTGAAAGGTGCCCTTCCTATACCCAGAAGAGAGGAACATCATTATTTCCAAAGACCAGGAGTACAGAGAGGAATCTGAATAAACAGGCTTTGCTAAGTTTCCCCGAGTTTATTACACTTAGTTCACACTTTTTCTTTGCCCTATCATATTTCTCCACAACTTTCCACTCTTCATCAAACCTAGCATAAAAACATTCAGTTTTGACCACTTCTTGGTCTTCATTTCCTTGTGAAGTTTCCCATATCACATAAAACTTATATTAAATAAATTTGTGCACTTTTCTCTTGTTAATCTGTCTTTTGTTACAAGGGCTCCAGCCAATAACCTAAAACAGGTAGAAGAAAAAGATATTTTTTCTTCCCTACACTTTTTTAAATGAAAAATTTTTCAAAAATACAAATTTTTCTTGCAAAGATCACAGCATGTTTGTGAAGCATGAGAGGACCACCCAGCAGCTCAGCAAGCCTAACTTACACATCCACGGTGGGTAATAAGTTTTCTGAAGGATTTTCTACTGTAAGAACAGGGCAAGAAGGCTTAGTACAAAGAACATGCTGTCAGTGCCTGAAGGAAGAAAAGAAAGTCCTTAAAAGGGACACAGCTGAATTCCATCCCTTCCCAGCAATTTATTTAAGACATGGTGTTATTTGAAAAATAAATTTTTGCATTTATATCAGAGACAGTTTTTAGGAAATTCTAAAGCCAAAGCTTCCATTTCACCCCAAAGCATGAAAAGATGGGTAGATGATAGATAGATAGATAGATAGATAGATAGATAGATAGATAGATAGATAGATAGAAAGGATATTGTAAGGGTCCTAGAGAACTATTTTGTTCTAACTTTTTATTTTAAAATGAGCTTTAAATATTTTGAGTAAAATTCTATTTTGTAAATGGATACATAGTTTATTTATGTTGGAAACAGGTTTTTTTTGTTGTTGCTTGATATAGCATTAAATCCAGACATCTTCTATCACACGTAATAATATCTGAATAATATCTACATTAAAATAATTTTAGAAGTCCAAATCAAGACACATATTTTTTCTATTAATTGCTGACAAAAAAATTCTAATATAAATCACCTCTTCTCAAAGTAATAGCATGAAATTATTATTGAACCAGTACTGACTTCATATTGCACCACTAATTTTGCAAATGGCCTCCTAAGTTCTCATTCCCAGTCAATATTATAAAAACTCTCTAAGACCATTCATAAGTGATAGCATTTTCTAATATTTGGCCTGAGTTTCTTTGCCTCTGAGGAAGGTACCCACTATATAACCCCCATCACCAGTGGTTTGGAGCCAAGTGGTGCACCAACTGCTATTCTCCCAGTAAAATTTGGGCCTTGGGAAAATTCTAAAACTATGTTACTTGTGTGAAGGAAAAAAAGGAAACCATGCTGGCTCATTAGCAAGGTGCACCTTCTCTCAATCTGTGAGGTTAAAAGGATAAGTAAGTATGCAGGAAAGGGTTAACTCAGCAGGCCTGAGTTGCTCAAACCCTGAACATTCCAAAAAAAAGACCTATCTTCAGAACCAGTCCTTGGCCCACTCTGGGGAGATAATTTCTAGGCCTTGGAATATTCTGCCTGATAAGATTATTTTTGTATGTCTGAGACCTTAGGCCATGCTGTCCCAGTTTGAGCAAATAAGTTTATCCTGACAATGTGATTCATGGTAAACACCTATTTTTGGTCTTAAGGGATGGGGGGAAGGGGGAAGAGGTTGGGGTGGGGGCTGGAGTCTGAGTAGCTGAAGTCAGTCAGTCATGTAGGCCCTGTATGCCTACATGACCCACCCCAATAAAAACTCTGAACAGCAAGGCTTGGTGAGCTTTCTTGGTTGGCAACATTTTGTACATGTTGTCTCATGTTGCTGGGAGAATTAGGCATGTCCATGGTACTCCACTGGGATAGGACACCTGAAAGCTTGCAACTGGTTTTTCTTGGATTTCATCCCATGCACCTTTTCCCTTTGCTGACTTTAATCTGTATCCTTTCACTGTAATAAATGTAATGGTGAATATAACAGCTTTTCTGAGTCCTGAGAGTCCTTCTAGTGAATCATCCAGCAAGAGAGTAGGCTTGGGGACTCCTCACACAGTAGGAAAACCATACCCAGGCATAAGGCCATTGCCTGCCTAGACCACTGGCTCTGCTTCCTTTGGGCACTGCACAGCCTTGCCCTGTCTCAGGCTATAAGTCAGAGAGGGGCCAGCCCATCTCCCCATCCTTTCTCTTCAGAGGACTCATAAGGATTCTGATCCTATGGCCAGATTCTCCCCAGCATGAAGATGAGGAAAGAAAAGTTAAATATTCAAACAATGTCACACAGAATATAATAAGAACTTACATTTATTGAGCACTCATTACATGCTCTTTTAATTTGCTTTATAGGTATTATCTCACTGAATATTCATACAGTTCCATGTGTTGTTAAAACATTCTCATTTTATACAAGAATGCAAGGAACATAAGGCTCAGAGAGTTAAGTTACTTGCCCAAGGTTGCCACTTGTAAGGGGCAGAGCAGAGATTCAAAATGAAGCCTGTGCTCTTCACTTATATAAAATGACACACAAAATATAAAACACACAGATATCATGAAACTAAAATACCATGGGTCTAAAAATAAAATTGCTTCTATTATGAGTAAGGACAATGTTATGATGAAGTGGAGTTTTGTATTCTCACTATGAGACAACATTTAAGGAGAGATACTCTACTACACAAACATGATTACTATGATAACAAATGTCACACAACTCTCAAAATTCCAGATTTCCTAATTATCGAATAGACCCATTTCACTCCAGTGGCTCTCAGCTCTTATGCATTCTCATTAATCATCTACCTACAGAGTTCCTACCAAAGAGGTATTGAAACAAGAAAGAGAACCTTAGACTACAAAAGCCTAAAAAATAAACAATACAAAATAATGTACACAGATCAAGATTTAAATCACTTGGAAACCAAGATATCTGAGTGGACAATATTAAAGTGTCCTACAGGAAAGCCATCATGCAGACAGCAATCAAACCAACTAGTATAAATTATACTAATTAAATTCTTACAGACCAACTTATTGTTTTGTGCCCTAATTATTAAGTACATCAACACCAAAGTAGGTAATCACAGGCAACATCTTGACAGAAATTTGGAATGGTGAGGAAACACTATGAACTAGCAGTCAGAAAATCTGGTTTCTACTCTGGCCTCCACTATTAACTATCTGTATGATCTTGGTCAAGTTACTTAATCTCTTTTGGCTTTGATTTCCTCATGTGTAAAATGAGGAATGTGAAATAGGTTTAAGGTCTTGCAGTAGATCGAATGTCTCCCCAAACTCACTGAAGATTAACCCCCACTGTAACTGCTGAGGATGGGAAATCCTATCATGGTAATTGAAAGGGGAGGACTTGAAGAGGTGATTAGATTATGAAGACCATGCCCTAGTAAATGGATTAGTAAATTGACGATTTAATGGTGGTCATGGGCATGGTCAGAGGGTTTTAAAAGGAGGAGTGAGGAGTTAACTCTCTCTGCTCCACCATTCTACCATGTGAGACTTCTGAATCACTGTCACCAAAACAAGGCTGTCAACAGATGTGTCCCCTGGACTTTGGATCTCCCAGCCTCTGAAACTATAGGCAATAAATTGCCTTTTTTTTTTTTTTTTTTTTTTTACAAATTACCCAGTTCTAAGTATTTATATTATAAGCAACAGAAATGGACTAATACAGGTCTCTTTCAGCTTGAATAAGGTTTTTTAAAAACTGTATTATGACTTTACAATATTAAAACTTAATCATGTTGGGCCGGCCCCGTGGCTCACTCAGGAGAGTGTGGCGCTGGGAGCACAGCCGCACTCCCGCTGTGGGTTTGGATCCTATATAGGGATGGCCAGTGCGCTCACTGGCTGAGCGCAGTGCGGGCAATACCAAGCCAAGGGTTGCAATCCCCTTACCGGTCACAACACAGAAAAAAAAAAAAACTTAATCATGTTAATGATTTTATTTCAGGAAATATATTACATAATCAGAGAGAACCAGATGGGCATCTTTGCAAAGATGCAGGCAAAGAGCATCTGCAGAGCAATATTTTGGGGGAGGAGGATATATCTATGCAAATATGTAATTACCTATGCATTTCATTAATAATATTGTTTATGAAGAAATCAGTATATATATATTTCTCAAAGAATCTATACTTTGTAAAAGATACTGGCACTATCAGACCTACAAGAAATACTAGGGAAGTATTTCAGGCTAAAATAAAAGAACTTAGGGAATAACTTGAATGCAAATAAAGAAATAAAAAACACTCAAAGATAGCTACATAGGTAAAACCAAAAGACACTATAAATTCATTTTTTGTTTGTAATTTTTTTTCCTCCTATCTAATTTAAAAGACAACTGCATAAAGCAATAATTATAAATCTGTGTTGATGGTCACAGGATGTATAAAATGTAATTTGTATGACAATAACAGCACAAAGGAAGGAGAATGGAGCTATATAGAAGTGAAATTTTTATGTACTATTGAAATTAAGCTGGTAATAACCAAACTAGATTGTTACAAATTAAGACATTAATTATAACAATTCTAAAGTTTATATGAAACTACAAAAGACCCTGAATAGCCAAAACAATCTCGAGAAAGAAGAACAAAGCTGGAGACATCACATTTCCTGATTTCAAAATATATTACAAAGCTACAGTAATTAGAACAGTATGGTTATAGCATAAAAACAGACATATAAACCAATGAAAGAGAATAGAAAGACCAGAAATAAACTCACACATATGTGATCAAACTGATCTTTGACAAAGATGCCAAGAATACACAATGGAGAAAGAACAGTCTTCAACAAATGATGTTGGGAAAACTGGATATCGATATGCAAAAGAACGAAATTAGACCCTTATCTTAGACTACGCAAAAACCAACTAAAAATGGATTAAAGACTTACATGTAAGACCTAAAACTGTAAAATCCTGGAAGAAAATTTAGGTGGAAAGCTTCAAGACATTGGTCTTGGCAATGATTTCAAGGATATAACTCCAAAAGCAGAAGCAACAAAAGTTTGACGAGTGGAATTACATCAAACTAAAAAGTTCTACACCACCAAAAACTAATCAATGAAGTGAAAATGAAATCTACAGACTAGGAGAAATTATTTGCAAATCATATATCTGATAAGAGGTTAATATCCAGAATATATAAGGAACTCCTATAATTCAAAAGCAAAAAACCCCCCAAATAATACAACTTAAAAATGGGCAAATGACTTGAAGTTCTCCAAAAAAGACATACAAATGGCCCACAGTATATGAGAAGATGCTCAATCTCACTAATCATCAGGGAAATGCAAATCAAAACCACAAACAATGTCACCTCATACCTCTTAAGATGGCTATTATCAAAAAGACAAGAGATAGATGTTGGTGAGGGTGTGGAGGAAAGGGAACACTTGTATACTGTTAGTGGGAATGTAAATTGGTACAGCTATTAAAAACAATATGAAGGATCCTCCAAAGAAATTATATAAAATAGAATCGCCACATGATCCAGCAATTCTGCTTCTGGGCTATATATAAAAGAATGAAATCAGGATCTTAAAGAGATATCTGCACCACCGTGTTCATTGCAGCATTATGCACCATAGGCAAGATATGGAAACAGCCTAAGTATCCATTAACAGATGAACAAAAAAGGAAAATATGATATATACGTACATTGGAATACTATTCAGCCTTATAAAAGAAAGAAATCCTGCCATATGCAACAACATGGACAAATCGGGAGGACATTATGCTAAGTGAAGTAAGCCAGTCACAGAAGTACAAACACTGCATGATTCTACCTATGTAAGATATCTAAAATAGTCAAATTCATGGAAACAGAGAATAGAATGGTGGTTGCCAGGAGCTTAAGGACAAGAAAATGGGGAATTGTTATTCAACAGGTATAAACTTTCAGTTATGCAAGATGAATAATATCTAGAAACCTGTTCTAAAACATTGTGCCTATACTTAATTCTGTACTGCACACTTAAATTTGTTAAGGGGCCGGCCTGTGGCTCACTCGGGAGAGTGCGGTGCTGATAACACCAAGGCCACGGGGTCGGATCCCATATAGGGATGGCCGGTTGCTCACTGGCTGAGCGTGGTGCTGACAACACCAAGTCAAGGGTTAAGATCCCCTTACCGGTCATCTTTTAAAAAAAAAAAAAAATTTGTTAAGGGGCCGGCCTGTGGCTCACTCGGGAGAGTGCGGTGCTGATAACACCAAGGCCACGGGGTCGGATCCCATATAGGGATGGCCGGTTGCTCACTGGCTGAGCGTGGTGCTGACAACACCAAGTCAAGGGTTAAGATCCCCTTACCGGTCATCTTTTAAAAAAAAAAAAAAAAAAATTTGTTAAGAGGGTGGATCTCATATTGTGTTCTTAGTATAATTAAAAAATAAATCTTAAAAATATGTTAATTGGAATGTCTGGGGATAACATTAATAAAATAGCTCTAAAAATATATAGTAAAAGAAATAACAAGAGAATTTAAATTTACACTAGAAAATATCCATTTAACACAAAAGAAGGCAGTGATGGAGGAATAGATGAACAAAAAAGACCTGACACATAGCAACAAATAACAAGATGGCAGATATCAACCCTACCTTAACAGTAATTGCAATAACTGTAAATGGATTAAACACTCCAATGAAAAGTTAGAGACTGAAAGAATGGATTTAAAAACATGATTTAACTATATGTTGTCAACAAGAGACACACTTTAGATTCAAAGACACAAACAGGTTGAAAGTAAAACTATGAAAAAATATATACCATGCATACAGTAACCAAAAGAGAGGTGAAGTGGATATATTACTATGAGAAAATAGATTTTAATACAAAAAACTTTACTAGAGACAAAGAAAGACATTATAATAATAAAGGGTCAATCCATTGAGAAGTAATAACAATTATAAATGTATATGCACCTAAAATAGAATGCAAAAATACATGAATTAAAAACTGATAGTTGGGCCAGCCCATGGCTCACTTGGGAGAGTGCGGTGCTGATAACACCAAGGCCATGGGTTTGGATCCCTCTATAGGGAGGGCCGGTTAGTTCACTTGGGAGAGGGTGGTGCTGACAACACCAAGTCAAGGGTTAAGATCGCCTTACCAGTCATCTTAAAAAAAAATAAAAACTGATAGAACTAGAAATAGTAGTAATAGACAATAGAAATAGACAATAGTTGAAGAAAAGTAGAAATAGACAATAGTTGGAGACTTCAATACCCCAAATAAAGATTAGAGCAGAAGGGGCCGGCCTGTGGCTCACTCAGGAGAGTGTGGTGCTCATAACACCAAGGCCATAGGTTTGGATCCTATATAGGGATGGCTGGTTTGCTCACTGGCTGGGCATGGTGCTGACAACACCAAGCCAAGGGTTAAGATCCCCTTACTGATCATCTTAAAAAAGAAAAAAAGATTAGAGCAAAAATTAATGAAATAACAAACAGAAAAACAAAACCAAAAGTTGGCTCTTTAAAGAGACTGACATAATTGACAAAGTTTTGACTAGCCTATTTCAGTGTTAGGCTCGAAAAATCATTGCCTCAGGGCCAAGATCCACAGCTAAGAAAGATTAAAAGGAAAAAAGCTTCCAAGTTTGGGCTCTGTGAAAAGGATGCTACATCCCATCTGGGTCTTTTCAGCCATACCTATCCTTGAATCTCATCAGCAACTGCAAAGGACACCAATGTGGGCTTTGAAAGACAACAATCTTGAACAGAGAGCTGTAATGCTGGAGAATGAAAAAGGTGTTTTGTTTATATCCTCATCCCTTCTCCCTTGACAAACAAAGCCCAGGAACCGTGTAATTTGCATACTGAGGTATAACTATGTTGTCTCTATTGTAAAACCTGAAAACTTCTAAAGAAATATAAATTTACAGAAGGCCAGTTGTTGCACTAAGGATACTTCAAAAAGTCCATGAAAAGATTTATATTACCTTTAATTCCATTTTTCCACTACCTTTTTGAAGTACCCTCATATGTGCATAGTGGTTAAAGAATGCTGACTCCAGGGTCAAAAAACCTCGGGCTACAGTCCAACTCAGATGTTTTCTGAATATGTGACTTCATGCAAGTTTTTACCCCTTCTCTGCCTCAGTTTCCTCATCTGTAAAAGAGAGATAATATTGCTTTCCTTATAAAGTTAATAGATTAAATGAGGCAATCCATTTAATCTGTGCATGTAAATAAATAATGTTTATCTGAAAACATCCCTAACTTCATTGACAAAATCTCTAAGAATAATACGTCACTCATGAATGTTTGACCAAATTTGTATTTGCAAATGGTACTAATTTCACTCAGTTTTATTAAAGTACTACTTTCAAAATGCAAGGTACCCCTTATTTCTTGGTTTCCAATATTTTGTGCATAAAGTATATTTACCTTATTCCTTAGCCTTGATGTGTTCTCTGGACTTTGGACTTCCTAGCCTCAGAAACTGTAAGCAATAAATTTCTTTTCCTTTATAAAATACCCAGTCCCATGTATTTTTCTATAAGCAAGAGAAACAGACTAATAGAGAAAATTGGTACCAGAGAAATGGAGTGTTGCCTATAACAAATACTTGAAAATGTGGAAGTGGCTTTGGAGCTAGGTGTTGAGGCAAGGCTAGAGGAATTAAGAGGAACAGCCTAGAAAAAGCCTAGATGCTGGTGAAAGCGTAGAAGACAAGAAAATCAGGGAAAGTTTGGAATATTTTAAAGACTGCTTAAATGGTGGTCACCAGAATGGTCATGGAAATATGGACTGTAAAGACCATCCTAAGGAGGTCTCAGATAGAAATAAGAAGTTTATTGGAAACTGGGGCAAAGATCACTCTTGCTGTGAACTGGCAAGGAATCTGGCTGCATTCTGTTCATGCCCAAAAGTTTTATGGAATGTGGAACTTCAAGGTGCTGACCCTGGGATTTGGCAGAAGAAATTTCTAAGCAGCAAAGCACTCATGAAACTGCATGCCTACATGTGACTGTCTATGCTGAGTTGTGGCAGGAAAGGCATGAGGTAAAGCCAGAATGTATAATTCAAAAGAAAGCAGAGAGCAAAAACTTGGAAAACTTTCAGCCTGGCCACAAAAGCAAGGGTATAGCCCAGGGCACTTTGCTAAGGAGATTAGTACTGAAAAAAAAGGGGATTATCAGGAGAAGGGAAAAAAAGACCTTGAAGGCATTACAAAGATCTTCAAGCTGCATCTTCCATTACAGGCCCAGAGACTTATGGAGACAGAATGGTCTCAGGGAACAGGCTTGACGCACCCTCCATGGACTCACTGCCCAGGGCCACCTCAGGAAAATGCTTCTAGCATCTGCGTGGTGTTAAGTTTGCAGGCTCACAGAATGCTAGAGCTGTGGAGGCTTGGGAGCCTCTACCCTAATTTCAAAGGATGTATGGAAAAGCCTGGGGACTCAGGAAAAGATAAGTCACAGGGGCACAGTCACTGCATAGAACCTTTGCTAGAGCAATGCCAAGTGGAAACATGGGGTCAGGGATGCAGCAGAGAAACACCATCAGCGCCACATTTAGTGGAGCCTTGAGAGCAGGACTGCCATGGAGACCCCAGATCTGGAGAGCTACCAGCATGCAACGCCAGCCTATGAGAGCTGAAGCATGGCTTCAGAATGGAAAGCCATAAAGAGGAGCTGCCTGAAGACTTGGGGATTCAAACTCCACACCAGCTTGCAGAGGACTTTGAACATGGAGTCAAGATATGTGATTTGCCAGCTGTAAGATTTAATGCCTGCCCTGCTGGGTTTCAGACTTGCTTAGGACCTGTTATCGCATTCTTTTGGCCTATTTCTCCCTTTTTGAATGGGAATGTGTCCTCTAAGTTTGTCCCACCATTGTATTTTGGAAGTAGATTACTTGTTTTGATTTCATAGATGGAAACTTTGAACTTTGGACCCTTGATTTGAAACAAATTAAGACGTTGGAGATGAAATGAAGGCATTTGTGTGTGAAAAGGCCATGAGTTTTGGGAGGCCAGGGCAGAATGCCTTGGGTTCAATATTCCCCCAAAACTTAATCCCCACTGCTGAGGATGGGAAATCATATTATGCTAATTGAAAGGTGGGGCCTTGAAGAAGTGATTAAGTTGATGGTTTAATGGTGGTCATGGGCATGGTTCTGAGGGTTTTAAAATGAGAGGGCATGAGGAGCTATCTCTTTCTCTCTGCTCAGCCATTTCCTGCCATGTGTGACCCCTGGATTGCTGTAAAGCCACCACTAAAGAAGTCCCTCACCAGATGTGTTCCCTGGACTTTAGACTTACCAGCCTCTGAAACTGTAAGCAATAAATTTTGGGTTTTTTAATAAATTTTTAAAAAAGAACAATAATTTTCTTTCAAAATTCACTAAATCGCCTAAATCCAAGTGCCCTAATTTGAAAAGAGGAGATAATATCAATCTTACAGATTCATGGTGGGCCCTAATTGACTTACTATATGTGAATAAAGGTTATTAATAACAACTAACATGTATAGGTCTTACCATGTTCCAAGCACTATTTTAAGTATATTAAATTTATCGATCTATTTAATCTTCCCAACAACTCTATAAGGAAGGTGCTGTTATCTCCATTTTACAGATGAGAAAATTCAGAGAGGAGGTTAAATAACTTGACCAAGTCTTCACAGGTGCAAAGTAAAAGCTGAATAAAAATGTATTAATAAATGGCCAAATGTATATGGCTGATAATTCAGAAACAAAATAGACAGCTTATGTTGAATATTTAACAAATTTTTATTGACATTTGTTGGGAAAACAGAATAATTTAATCAGGGCCCCTCACCTCAGGTCCACTTGGGGGTGGTACAGCGCATTCTTTGTTAATAAGTTGTGTGTGGGTGGAGTTCATGCACATGCATGGTGCTGTGGCTTGGGTGGCGTCTACTGCCTCAGGCAGCCGCCGCATGCAGCCATCATATGCAGCCATGCTCTCAGACCTATGGTTCCAAGGACCTTTTGGCCAGTTACCTAGCTCATAGACCAGTATGTGAGGGGTCTGGTGACCCAGCCTGGCATGTAAGGGGCCTGGGGACCCAGCCTGGTGTGTGAGGGGTTTGTGACCCAGTCTGTGAACAGGCTTGAGGTTTCCGTGAGCTCCAGATCCAGCCCTAGCTTGACAATTGGCCCAGTTGGCAGGATTACGGGCAGGTAAAAGAGTGCTACAATTGTCATAGTCGGTGCAGGATTATGGGCAGGTAAAAGAGCACAACAATTGGCGTAGTTGATAGGATTCCAACATTAGGAGAGTGCTACAATTGGCATAGTCTGTGAAAGGATTCTGAGCCAAAAGCCCTTGGAAGAAGGAGGAAATGTAGCTACTTGTGAATATGCTCTGCCCTATGGCCACCTTCCTGTTGACCAGAGCCTGGCTACTGCTCACTATGCTGCAAACTGATTGAGATTTGCAGCAGAAAGCAGAGTTGTTGGAAGCAAAGGTGATTATCCAGGAGAATGGCATGCAGCAACTGGCCACTCCTGCCTCTCATACCAGGTAAGATGACCAACCCAGTGGTGAGTTCAGGGAGACCATGCATCTCTAGGCACGACCTGTTGTGTATGAGAAATTGAAACACGAGCAGCCTATGGGACTAGACAGACAACCAGTGGGCAATCCAGGCTGAACTGGTTGACGTGGGGAGACAGTAAAGCAGCAGAAACGGGGAGAGCCCCTGGCTGCTGCAGCTATGGAACCTAGGGGTGGATGGTGTAACATACTCTAGAGACGATATAGTAAACGCACGTCACGTTTGTCTGAAGACAGAAGGCTCGGAGGGTGCCACTTAAAACAGATGGCTAGCCAGGTGCTGTAGAAACCCAAGAAAGCAGATGGCCCGACAGGTGCCATATAAACCCAAGAAAAGAGTGACTGAGTGAATGCAGTTGTTCCAACTGTGGACGAACGCTGCAGAACTGCCGGAGACTGTGAGTGAATAGCCGGTGTAAGCCAAGCTGATTCAAGTAATTCAGGAGTTGGGGATGGGGCAGCTAGATGCTAATAGCCAAGACAATGAAAAGGCCCTGAAGGCATTTCAGAAGTTTGGGAGGGTCCCCCATCCATCACAGGCCCTGGGGCCTAGGAGAACTGAGTTATCCCAGAGGACAGACCTGGGGCGCAGCTGCCCCTGGGAAACTGCTCCCCACATCCCAGCCACTCTGGCTGGAGCAATCCTGCCTCAGCCCCTTCCGAAGAAAAAAAGCTGAAAACCTTGGTGGCATTCACGTTGTGTTAAGTTTCCAGGCCAGCAGTATGTGAGAGCAGTGGAGACCTAGATTTCAGAAGATGTATGAAAAAGCCAGGGGACTCAAGTGGAGACCTGCTGCAGGGGTGGAGCCACTGCGGAGGTCATCTACAGAGCAATGTGGAACAGAAAAGTGGGGTCGGAGCCCCCATAGAAAACCCCCACTGAGGAAATGTCTAGTAGAGTCAGGATGGTGGGACTGCCACCAGGAGCCCAGAACTGTGGAGCTGCTGGCAATGTGCAGCACCAGCTTGGAAAAGCTGCAGGCACCAGGGCAGCTCAATGGGCTGCACTTGGCGGAGCTGTAGGAGCGAGGTTGCCCAATGCTTTAGGGGTCCAGGTGCCCCAGTGTGCTTAACGTTTGCCCTGTTTGGGTTTTGGATTTGTTTGGGGCCTGTTTTTCCTTTTTATTCCTCCCTTCTGGAATGGGAATGTGTACCCAATTACCCAAGTCTGTCCCACTGTATCTTGGAAGTAGATAGACTTGTTTATGACTCTTTACAGGTTCACAGCTGAAAGGAGTTTTGCCTTTAGTTTCAGATGAGACTTTGGACTTTGTACTTTTGAGTTGGTGCTGCAACAAGCTAAAGACTTTTGGGACTGGGATGGAATGTGTAATGTAAGGGTCATTTATCCTCACTAAGGGAACATCGTGGAAGATTCTGAACGTGTAGATTGTACGGCGAGGGACCCTGAAGGGGTGGATTGTTGGGAAAATAGAATAATTTAATGAGGGCCCCTCACCTCGGGTACGGTTGGGAGTGGTGTGGTGCATTCTTTGTAAATAAGTTGTGTGTGGGTGGAGTTAGTGCGCACGTGCAGTACTGGGGCTTGGCTGGCATCTACTGCCTTAGGTGGCTGCCACATATGGCCATGCTCTCGGACCTATGGCTCCAAGGACCTTTTGGCCGGTTACGTAGCCCATAGACCTGCATGTGAGGGGTCTGGTGACCCAGTCTGGTGTGTGAAGGGTTGGCGACCCAGTCTGTGAACGGGCTTGAGGGGTCTGTGAGCTCCAGACCTAGCCCTAGCTCGACAATTGGCTCAGCTGCCAGGATTATAGGCTGGTAAAAGAGCGCTACAATTGGCGTAGTCGGTGAAGGATTACAGGCAGGTAAAAGAGAACAACAACTTTCATCTCCATTACACTGATAATTGAGACTTGTTGGCTGGTTACTCCTAGATCTAATTTTTAAGTGTTTCAGACACAACAACTTTCATCTCCATTACATTGATAATTGAGACTTGTTGGCTGGTTACTCCTAGATCTAATTTTTAAGTGTTTCAGATATGGATTTCAAATGGAACTTTCCCAAGGGCAAGCAGAAAATATTATTTTTAAAAACTTTAACAGGAAAAATAGTAGAGCATAATGAATATCCCTGTACCTCCACTCAGCAAATACTTTGCCACATGTGTGTAGTGGATTGAATGTCCCCCCAACTCAAACTCACTGAAGCTTGAGTTGTGTACCCCAAGTTTTATGTTTTAGAAATTTGGCCTCCAATGTGACTGTCAAGAGTATGGGAAATCCTATTATGGTAATTGAAAGGTGGGGCCTTGAGGAGGTAATTAGATTCTGAGGACCATGCCTAGTGAATGGATTAATAATGGTGGTCAGGGGTGTGATTCTGAGGGCTTTAAAAGAGGAGCACATGAGAGGTTAGTCTCTCATCTGCTCTCCATTTTCTATCATGTGAGACCCCTGGGTCACTATCACCACCACCAAGGCCTTCACAAGCCGTGTTCCTTGGATCCTGAACTTCCCACCCTCAGAAACTGTAAGCAATAAATTTAATTTTCTTACAACTTACCCATTCCAGGTATTTTGTTATAAGCAATAGAAATGGACTAATACAATGTACTTCACATTTTTTAAAAGTGCCTATGCTCACCTTCCTGAACTCATCTACTTTCACTAGAGGTAACCACTCTCCTTAGTGTTTATGAGTCCCATCAATGTTTTCAGAATGTTACCAAATATGTATGTATCCCTAAGCCATATAGCATTTTGGTCTATTTTTATCCAGCGCCTTAGACCGCTCAGCCACACTACACTCATTTTGGTCTATTTTTATATCAATAGAATTGTACTGTATATAGCTTTCTGCAACATTTTTTTTCCACTCAGCATTATGTTATTGAGATATATCTATATTGGTACAAACAGATCTAATTCATTCCATTCATTACTAGATAGTATTTATTTACCAATTCTACTATTGACAGACACTTACTTTTTTTCTATTATAAACATTGCTGTTATAAATACTCTTGAACATAATATTTCAATATTATGCACATTTGGGGCCTATACGAAGAATGGAATTGCTGAATACAACTTTATTAGATTTGACTAAATGGCTCTCCAAAATGGATGTACCAATTTATACTTCCAAGAGCAATGTAGAGCATTTCTAATTTCCTAATTCTCCACATCCTAGCAAACACAAGGTAAGGTCTGACCTTTTAATTCTGCCAATCTGATGGCTACAAAAATAATATCTCTTTTGTTGTTCTTATTTCATTTTCCTGATTTTAAGTGAGATAATCAAACATTGATTTTCTACGTAATGGACATTTCCTCTAATTCTGTATACTATAGGTAAAGGTGATGATAAAATGTGAAAAATCACTTGATTTTTTTTTAAAAAGCCCATAACAATAAATCACCCAAATATGAGGTTTTTTTTATTATACATTAATTATACATTTACCCTTTCAACTAATACACATTGAAAATCTGATATATGCCAGGCCTGGATTACAAAGATGACTAAGATATTGTGTGGAAACAGAAATGAGCCCAACTAATCATAAGGCAGTGAGGTAAATGCTATAATAGACAAAGATTCAAAATATATGCCTGGAAAAATAGCATTCATCCTTCAAGAGTCCTTCTTGTAGATTGGCCAGTTAGCTCTGTTGGTTACATCATGGTGTTATAATACCAAAGTCAAGAGTTCAGATCCCCTCACCCGCCAGCCACCAAAAAAAAAAAAAGGTCCTTGGGCCGGCCCGGTGGCGCACTCGACGGAGTGCGGCGCTTGGGAGCGTGGTGGCGCTCCCGCCGAGGGTTCGGATCCCAGATAGAGACCGGTCCGCTCACTGGTTGAGCACGGTGTGGGCGCGACACTGAGGGTTGCGATCCCATTACCGGTCATGAAAAAAGACAAAAAGGAAAAATAAAAAGTCCTTCTTGCTTCTGCAAAGTAGTAACAACTAGCATTGATTACTTGTTTTGATTTATTCACTGTGCTAAATGCATCTCATTTGATCTTCACAACAACCCTAAGAGGCAGTTACTATTACTTTCTCCATTTCACAGAAGAAGGAACTAAGACACAGAGAGGTTGAATAGTTTTTCCAAGGTGGTAGCAGAACCAGGACTAGAAGCCAGGCAGTCTGACTTCAGAATCTATAGCCTATGTTCTTAAGCATCTTACATTATTTGGGCTCCTTAATCTAATCCCTTTACTTCTTCTTCCTCCTTCCAAAGTAAAGTCAGAGGATACTATTTTGTAGTCTCATTCTAGGAATACCTCTATTGGAGATGCTACTGTTTTGAACTATTATGTTCAAGTGTCTGTTTCCTCCTTTAGAAGAGGACCATATTATTCTCTTTAGACTGCATAGCACAAAGTAGGTGTTCACTAAATATCTTAGTGAATAGACAAATGCTATGGGATCACCAAGGATAAAAGAATTGATTATAAACGTGATGATCTCAACCATCTTGAAGGAGGAAGAAATGTACACAGCAAGCAAACAGGCTAGGCTGTAAAAGAAGCGTTTGCTGCCTGTTCAAGAAGCCTCATACAGCTTGGGATGACTGGAGAGCAAATATTCACTGGGGAGGGTAGAGAGAGGGTGTTAAAGGACAAGGAGAGAGAAAGACAAAGGCTGCTGAAGGTGATAGATTTTTTTTCTCCTATAGGTGAAAAAATGGCTCTGAAAGAGTGTAAATCCACAGGAAACTTATAGGCTGCTCTGAGTTATTTGTTCTCGCACTTTCAAAATGTGCCCTCAAAAGGGCTTATGGAATAGTATTTTTACGCCAACAACAAGAACAGAATTCTAGAGAATTCTTTCAAAAGTAACTGTTAAAGAAAATGTCAGCCTTTTATAAAAGCTCTGCCCAAGCAACCTTGGAAACTTCTTGAGATGAACCATATTAAACACCTACTGAGTTCTCCAAGTGCACTTTAAGCTAACTTTTGCTGGAAAGGAAATCTCACTTGTACCGTCTCCAAAACATGTGTAGACTTCTGGTCTAATGTTTTGTTGCCGTTACCATTAATTTTTTTTCCTCCAGTGAGAGGATAGAACTTCACCTGTATATTTGCAGTTTTGGGTTTTTTTTTTCCAAAGTGTAAGTGTGACATATGACATGAATCTGGCCTAACATCCAACAAGGAGGACTGCGGCCCAGAGGCATAAAGGACTGATTTGCTTAGGGGATTTACTGAAGTCAGCAACCATGTGACAGTAAGAACAAAGACAGATTAGAAACCTGAGCCAGCTGAAAGTTACATAACAAGAAGACATACTTGAGTAGTAAAATGAGAAAAACACTGAGAATGGAAAGGGAAGTCTAAAAGTTGGCTTTAAAAAGAAGCAGCAACCTAGTAGAAAAGGAGATTAAACAGTTTATTTTTCAAAGAAGGAGGAACTAGTTCTAAAAAACAAGGCTGCCTGGCACTGACATAATGTAACTGAAGTGGTGGAGTTAGCATGGACAGGAGAATGCCCATATGTGATATAGCACAGAAATCAGGAAAATTCTACACATTGTGGTATTGAGTAAGGACCTAGTGTTCATAGAGGATGACTAGTCAGCTACAACTGTGGTTCATATTTGGTACCACTAAACCAATTCTGTCACGCCCATTTTTCACACACTCTATAGAGCTTAGTACAAATCACTGAACTATAAGAACCCTAGGATTATTCTATAAAAACTCAGAAAAAGAGGTTATTAAGGCATTTGTGTTTGCCATGATTATATTTATTTCTCAGTGAAACAATAATTTGTTAAAAGATTACCCATTTTAAAGTGCCTTAATAGGAAATACTTCTGTATTTGTCTCCTATGGCTGTTGTAACACATTATCACAAACTTGGTGGGATTAAACAGTACAATTTATTCTCTTACAGCTCTAAAGGTCAGAAGTCCAAAACGGGTTTCACTTGTCAGAAGTCCAAAATGGGTCTCTAAAATAAAAATATTGGCAGGACCACATACCTTCTGGGGGTTCTAGGGAAGACTGTTCCCTTGCCTTTTCCAGCTTCTAGAGGCTGCCCACATTCCTTGGTTCATGGCCCCTTACCATCTTCAAAACTAATAATGGCTGGTGGAGTCTTTCTCATGCTGCATTACCCTAATGGTGGCTCTTCTTCTGCTTCAAGATCCACTTTTAAAGATGTGATTACATGCAGATAATCCTGACTAACTTCCCTAATTAATTTTAAGGCCAACTGATGAACAACCTTAATTGCATCTGCAACCTTAATTCCCCTTTGCCATGTAAGGTTACATATTCACAGGTTCTGGGGATTTGGGATTTCCTTATCTTTTGAGAGTAATTATTCTGCCTAGCACAACTTCCAAAATTAAAATATATTGTGCAAGATGGACAATCAATCTATCAATATTGAAATCTTAGATTTGTTCAGCACATTTACAAACACATTCTTCTATATGTCTGAAAGGCAAACCTTGTACATAAAGTATGACCAAATAGGTTGGTATGCCTTTTTGTAGGATTCCTGGCTCAAGGACCTAAATACTTTGCACATTCTGACAGCTTAAAAAGATATATAACAACTACTGAAATTCAAAAACTATCTCTTTTTGGGGGAATAACAATATCCTAAAATCATTACTTTTTTTTTGTCAAAACAATAAATTTACACTGGAGACAGCAGAAAAAGCTGAGCATTTAGTTTTTTTAAAAAAACATTTGGTAAAGGAAATTAAAACTTTTTTTTTTCTTTTTGACCGGTAAGGGGATCACAACCCTCGGCATGGTGTTGTCTGCACCATGCTCAGCCAGTGAGCACACCAGCCATCCCTATATAGGATCCGAACCTGCGGCCTCGGCACTACCAGCGCCGCACTCTCCCAAGTGAGCCACGGGCCGGCCCAGAAATTAAAACTTTTTTAAGAGAATGGAAATAGTGGTAGTGAAGAAAAGGGCAAAGTTTTACTTCCAACTTTTACTCAAAAAAATAAGTAAATAAATTTGCACAGTGATATCAACCCACAGAGGCATTTTGAGTAGAAAAAAAATCTTTTTTTAAAAAATCTTTTCTTACAGACACGTCCTATGTCTGTAAGAAAAGCTATGATTCTTTCAGCAAAACAGGTCCACCAAGAGTCTCACCAATGTCCCTTGAGGGACAGAGAGATTCAGCAAGGGAAATAAAAACGAGGCTAGACACCTGTCCCCAAATGAGAAAGAACACACCTGGAGAGCCGCTCAGACAAAGAGAGCCAAAAGGGAAAAAACAGAATTGGAGACGAGACTGTGCTTCCAATCTGTTGCTGGTTTACAAATTAAATCTATTCCTGGAGGAAAGGGATACAGTAGCAGCATACTAAAAACTGGGGCAAGGCACGACTATGCCAGATTGTATCTCCTTCAAGGCTCTGCTCTGGTGACACTCTTTCCAGGAAGTTTCCCAGCATGCCCTGAGCTCAGTTTGGATCAAGTTACCTGCATGAGATTGCCAATCAGCCTGTACACATCTCATTAATGCATTCATTCCCTTATTCTTGTTGATCAGCTAACATACTCTAAGCACTGGTGACAAAAAAAAGGAAACAAGGTATAATAGCACTTAACAAATGGCATTTATTTACGTAGGTGTTGGCTTTCTATCCCCCCCACAACCGCTTCTAGGAAGGGGCCTGTTTCACATCCTCCGGGTCTAGCACAGAGACTAGATGCTTAATGAACAAAGGAAGAACATCAAAGCGTTATTTTTGTTAGTGGGCTACGTTCTCAAACCTGTAGCCCTTTGGGGGGGGGGGGAGAGAAGTGCTAGGCACGATGAGAATGTGAAAAGCATGTTTATTCGGAGTGGAAACAGCAATCCACACCTTCGCAGCACGCACTAAAAGACAGTACAAGAGTCCAGGACGAGATGGCGAAGGTCTTCCTCCTCCTTCCCGCGTGCACGACCGCTGGGATTGGAGGCTCAAGACTGGGGGGTTCTAGGGGCGCTCCCGAGCCCGCCCGCCCGCGCTCCTCACCAGGTCAATGGCCACGACGTCCCGCAGCGCCACGACCCGCCGGATGGACCTGGGCGGGTTCTCGGTCAGGTAGATGAGCCGGTCGCTCAGCACCACGTACTTGAAGGTGTGCTTCTCCGAGTCGGACACCACGATGCACGGCTCGTAGGCGCGGACGGCGTCGTACACCTCGGGCGGCAGATGCCGCCGCAGGAAGGCATCCAGGCGGTTGTTTGTGAGCGCTGGGAAGCCCTTCCACTTTGTCTCTTTTTAAAAAAAAATAATTTAAGTAAATAAGAATTTGTAGAGAAGTAATTTGATGTATTATGAATATCCACTTCATAACCCAAATATGGACTCATATATTCATAGTTAATTCAATGGGTTATAATATGTTCCCATTGTTACTTATTTTCATAGTTAACATTCTACCAATTAGTCTGATCAATTCCTTATTCAAGCTGGATTCTAATACATGCTCCTAAGATGAGAAAGGCACAACAACAGAAACTTGCCCCAGGTGAGAACTTCCATTTTTATTTCAAATCTTAGAAAAGGCATTATCTCACTCTCCCAAAGACCGGATAATGAAAATCCTGGGTCAAATTTGATATTCTTTTTGATCATTTATATTCTCCTTTTCTTCATATTTTACTATTGTTGTGAGCAATTTCACCTCCTTTGTGGAAAGAGGGTATAAATATTACAACCCATAAACAGATATTGTAGACAAAACTGCTACAAAGGGAAAGAAATGTTTGGATCTGGCTACACTTAAGTCCAAGATCATCCCGAGGAACTCAATAAAAGCAAAGAAACAGAAACAGTATTTCTTTTCTTGGATAGAATATACTTGGTGAGTAAGGAGGGAAGTGCCACCTGCTGGCAAAGTCTTAAGTGACCTAGCATTTAATGTTTTCTTAGGATCTGATCATACATCTGATCCTTCATAACTTCATAACTGGATGAAAAGTTCCTTACAAACTTTATTGATAAAGGATGCTGCATGACTATTTCCTCTAAAATAAAGACTATTCCTTATCCAAACCACTCTAAATAGAGTTTGTTGCTTCAAACCACCAGAAAGGCAAAAGCCCTTGACCTTTGCTGAATAACCACTCTTTACAAGAGCAGTTGAGAGGCAAATGACAACGTTAGAGGTGGAAAGTGAGGTCCACATAGGGAAAGAGCCTCATTCTAGGCTGCTATTCTTTGTCTCTCAGACTTCCTGCTTCATACCCATTTTCTGGGACTAAGAAACAATGAGTGGACCAGGACCAGAAAAGACAGTGTACCTGATTTATTTGCCAAGAAGCCCATCATGAACTAAGCTTAACAAACACTAAGATGAGGCACACAAAGAAATTTGACACAGGAATTGGTGGCTAAGGCGATCTCAGTTAAACTTTTAACTTTGTGGCATACAGTGAAGGCAGTACCATGGTTTCCAGGCACTCGGTGTTCCTCACTGTTGCCAAGGTAACAGCAAAATTCAGATTGTAGTAAAAGGGTTAAATAAAGAGGAACGATCACTGGATTTGGAGTCAAGAGAACTGGATTAGAGTGCTCACCCTGTTGCTCACTATCTGTCAGAGTTTCAGAAAGTCACTTAACCTTTCTGAGCCATAGTTTAATCATCTGTAAAACGAAACTAATACTTGCCCTGCCTCCCTAAAAGTTTTGATGTGAGGATCAAAAGTGATGAATTATGAACTCTATGCACATTATAGACACATGAAGGATTCATATTCCCTTATCTTTTGGTAAGCTTTATGTGGACAGTTAACCCAAATGCACCTGAGATAGGCACTTATTCCTTACCCAAACTCAAGAAGTATTTGGTACAGATCCTGTGCAATCAAACACTTACTAAATGTTTTGATAAACCTATCACAAGGAATGGAACATTACTTACCTGGAACTAATCCTCAAAGTCACTCTCCTTGACTTTTCAACAGAATAGAATGGTCTTAGGTCCAGGGATGGTCAATTCAATGAACTTGGAAAGACAATAGTTAGCAGCATAAAACTATAGAGCCAGATGACCCAGGTTCAAATTCCAGCTCTCTCAGTATGATTGAATGACTTTGGGCAAGTTGCTCTATGCTTTTGTTTCCCCATCTGTGAAATAGGAATAATAGTACCGACCCCACAGGATTTTGATGATTATTATTATTATTTTTTTTGTCTTTTTTTTTTTCCATGTCCGGCAACGGATCGCAACCCTCAGTGTCGCCCCCGCACCGGACCGGGACCAGCAATGGGATCGCAGCCCTCGGCGTTGCTCCCGCGCCTCGCTCAGCCAGTGAGCGGAAACTGGTCCGTATGTGGGATCCGAACCCTCGGCGGGAGGGCCGCCGCGCTTCCCAAGCGGTGCACTACAGCAGTGCACCACCGGGGCCGCCGCGCTTCCCAAGCGGCGCACTACAGCAGTGCACCACCGGGCCAGCCCAGGATTTTGATGATTATTAACAAAGCTTTAAAAGTACTTAGAACAGGTACCTGGAATAGAATAAACAAAGTGTTTATAGAATAGGTTCAACAAATATGTGACTTCCTGTTACATATACGAGGATACTTCAAAAAGTTCATGAAAAGGGCCGGCCCGTGGCTCACTCAGTAGAGTGTGGTGCTGATAACACCAAGGCCACGGGTTCGGGTCCTATATAGGGATGGCCGGTTTGCTCACTGGCTGAGCATGGTGCTGACAACACCAAGCCAAGGGTTGAGATCCCCTTACCGGTCATCTTTTTAAAAAAAAAAAAAAAAAAAAAGTTCATGAAAAGATTCATATTATCCTTTAACTCTATCAAATTCTTCTTTGCTGGATGCTAGTCTAACCTTTTTAACTTTAGATTAAGGCTCAAGGCAAGAATCTAATCTACACACAAACACACAAGAGAATAGTATTTCAACTTTTTGTTGTTGTTGTTTTGGCGGCTGGCCAGTTTGGCCAGTACAGGGATCCAAACCCTTGACTTTGGTGTTATAATGCCATACTCTAAGCAACTAACTGAGCTAAACGGTCAGCTCTTTTAAACGGCCAGCTCTTTTTTTTTTTTTTTTTTTTTGTTGCATTTTTAGTGGAAAAGTGACCAGTGGGCTATGTCATGAGAACCCTATAAGGATTTCAAACTAGAAGTACCCTGGGCTGGCCCGTGGCTCACTCGGTAGAGTGTGGTGCTGATAACACCAAGGCCCCGGGTTCGGATCCTATATAGGGATGGCCGGTTTGCTCAATGGCTGAGCGTGGTGCTGACAACACCAAGCCAAGGGTTGAGATCCCCTTACCAGTCATCTTTTTAAAAAAAAAAAAAAACTAGAAGTACCCTTCGGTGGGTCTAGGGATCCCAAGTGTTCCCACTCTCCCAAATTGAAACTAAAGACGGACAGTACACACAGAAAGATACTTGGAATCTGTGTTAAGTAAACAGAACCTGAATTTTTAAAGGTCTCTGATTTGGGGAGATGGAGGGGGGAAAAGGAGGAATTAGTAAAGAGACACAAAAATCAACTACATTTGTATACTGATAAATTTTTTTTTAAAAGTGTCTGATTTAGGAATCGCTTAGTGCTTCTACTTAGCATTAATGAATACTGACCATTTAAATATC
>NW_007726882.1:65757-66407 GCF_000696425.1 Galeopterus variegatus
AAAAAAAGGGCAGGATACCAATGGGAAAAACGCTTTGCAAATAACTGCCTAAAAAAAAAAAAAAAAAATCATCTAATAGGGGAGAAAGAAAACCACAGAAGTTTAATACAAAATGAAAACATATTAAGGGCCGGCCCAGTGGCGCACTGGAGAGTGCGCCGCTTGCGAGCGCAGCGGCGCTCCCACCGAGGGTTCGGATCCCATGTGGAGACTGGTTCCCGCTCACTGGCTGAGCGCAGTGCGGGCGCAACACCAAGGGCTGCGATCCCGTTGCCCGTCAGTAAAAAAGACAAAAAGGGGAAAAAAAAAAACATATTAAAATATATGAATGGCATAAGAGAGATTTTACTTTATTTTATTTATTTATTTATTTATTTATTGGCAGCTGGCCAGTATGGGGATCCAAAAGAGAGATGTTTAAAAAACAAAAAATAAACAACCTCAAAGAAATGATCAAGCACAAACTTAGTTGAGGAAATCTGGAATGGCTTCATGAGGGAGGCAGCACTCAATACATGCTCAAAGAGTGAATGAAAGTATTTCTCTTTTTTCCTTTTATTATAGTGAATTTTTTAAAGTTTTTTTCTTTTTTCTTTTTTTTTTTTTTTGTCTTTTTCCGTGTCTGGCAATGGATCGCAACCCTCAGTGTT
>NW_007726882.1:66502-66989 GCF_000696425.1 Galeopterus variegatus
GGCCGGCCCTAAAGTTTTTTTCTGATTATGAAAGCAAAACATGGTCACTGTGAACTTTTTAAAAATCCAAAAATTTACAAGGATGAAAACAAAAATCATACATAATCTCATCACCTAGAGATGACCATTTCAAGTAATGGTTATATTTCCTTCAATGAAACTGCTTCTGTAAGTCCAGGAGAGAAGCTCTGAAGGTCTAATCTAAGGTTAAAAAAAAAAAAAAAAAGTAAGGAATGGAACAGAACAGATAGATTTGACAGACAACACTATGTTGAAATAGAACTGGGTCACTGAACATGAAGGAGACAAAAGTAACCCTACAGGCACGGAGTTAACAAGTTCAACGCATTGGGAGAAAAGCCACATCAGGAGGAAAACATTCCGTGGGAAAGAACACAACTTTTGTTTTGGACACTGTCTTAATCAGTTTGGGCTGCTCTAACAAATTGCCATCGACTGGGTGGCTTAAATAACAACACTTATTTCT
>NW_007726882.1:67833-70283 GCF_000696425.1 Galeopterus variegatus
CATAAACATTCAGTCCATTGTAGACATGTTAGAGTTGAGTTGCTGGTGAAACATGGAGGTATCTGGGAGTGCAAGTTGGGAGTACAGAATATTGGAACCAGACATACAGAACTAGAGGTTATCATCATAGAAATGAATGTTGAAACTGCAGAACTACATACTTACTGAGGGAGCAAGTGTAGGTCAAAGAAAACCAGATGGCTAAGAACACAGAATTGGGGAAGACATGGAGAGCAAAAGTAGGGGTGTGGTGAAGAGGACAAAAAGTAGTAGTCAAAAAATTAAAGGAGTTTGAGAATTACATAGGGCCAGAAGTCAAAGGAGAAGACAATTTCAAGGAGGAAGGAAAACGCCAACAGAGAAGTTGAGAAGAAGTTGAAAGAAATGAATAAATAAAAATGAAAGAAATTAATAAAAATGGTTACGGTGTTGCTGTGATGCTTAATTTTAGGTATCAACTAGATTAAGAAATACGTAGAAACCTAATAAAGCATAATTTTGGGATGTGTCTGTGAGGGTGTTTCCAGAGGAAATTAGTATGTGAGCCAGAGTGGACTGGGTGGGGAAGATCTACCCTCAATATGGGTGGACACCATCCAATCTGCTGGGTACCCAGAGAACAAAAACAGAGGAAAAGACAAATGTCTCTACTTGCTAGAGCTGGGACTCCAGAGTCAGACCATATAGGTTTGTATTCCAATTCTGCTACTTAACTTCTAAGTACTTCAGTTTTCTTATCTATAAAATGGGAATAATAATAGTACCTACTTCCACAGAGTTCTTGTGAGGATTAATGTATAGACATTTAAATTGTTTGGCACATAATAAACACTCAAAAAAGTTAGCAGTTAGCCAGATGCAAGCATACAGGCCTGATGTTAAAATAATGATGTGTTATTTGTCAATATTTTGATCACTAGCATTTTATGTTAGTCTGAGATGAGAAACTGTCCCCACCTTCATAGACAGGAAAGCCAGAATATGGAATGGTCAAATTTAATACCCTGCTCAGGTCCTCTTCAGGTGGATTCCACCAAGGGCTTCTTTATTTGTTCTGGAATAATATACATTTACAACATTGAAAGATATTTTTACAATCCTATCCTAGGTATTTGAACCACCATAAAGGGCTAGTGTTACAAGATAAACTATAGATAAGTTGCACATAAACTTTGTATGATGTTTAACATATGAAGTAACCACAAAATGAATTTACAAATGGAAAAGGCAAGACAGCTACAATGCAACAGACTGAATTGCCACATTCTTTAGGATGAGGCAGAGAAATATGCTGAATATACTGCAGATCAAGGAGCCATTCATACTAGGATTAATGTTGGGCCTCCATAGTCCATAGTTGACCAACACAGCTAATTTAAGAATTCATGCAGTGATTCTTTTATTGAGTTGGAACTACAGGATGGCACTGTGCTAGATTCTGGGATACACTGAGATAGACAGGTTGACATTTTAAATAAGTAAATTAGGAATATAATGCAAAAGTGATTGAAGATATTCTGTTTATGAAATGCCCGGTGCAGTGTCTTGCACATGGTGGTCACTAAGTACATGCAGCTGCTAAAATGTTACATTAATTTTTTTGTTTTGTTTTGTTTTGTAGGCTGGTCTGAATTGGGACCAGAACCCTTGACCTTGGTGTTATCAGCACCACTGCTCTACCGAGGGAGCTAACCAGCCAGCCCTGTTACATTAATTTTATTCTACTTCTCTTCCCATTCCTCGCCACCTCCCCTCCCCCACCAAGTTTTGTTTTTTCTTCACTGTAGTCTCAGTGACTGCATCCTAGTCTGTATTCAGTACATATTAAATAATCAACCATGAAACCTAAATATCGAGCACTTAGTGCATGCCAAACGCATGTCACAGCAACTCTTTCGAGGCCGATACTAATACTATCCCTATTTTACAGATGAGTAAACTAAAGTACAGACAAAGTAATGAGGTCAACAACTAGTGAGCAGGAGGCCTGGGATTCAAATCTAGGCACCCTGAGGAGTCCACACTGCTTCTATGCAGTATTAATAAATCAATAAATCGGTGACTGAATAAGTAACAGTGCCATAGAAAAATACCTATGGGTAGAACTTCCGAAGAATGCTGTCCTTTTCATGGTCAAAATATTAGCATATTTAAACCGATATTTAAAATTTTTCAGCGCTCATCAGCAGATCCTCACGCTCCTGGACTTGGGACACGTGGGACCACACAAAAGCAATTAACTGACGAACACGTGGTTTGAACCACGACATCCTGACCCCGGGAACTCCGTAGTCTAACCTACCAACTACTTGACGAAACCTTTTTTGGAATGCGCGGAGCCAAACTGACCGGACGGCTCGGATCCGACGCGCACACAGCCGCAGGCTTAAGAGCCGGGAAGCTAACCGAGCCGGATGCCCCATCCCGGCCTGCACCACAGGCCCCGGCGA
>NW_007726882.1:71115-106510 GCF_000696425.1 Galeopterus variegatus
GGAAGTTGGCCAGGGCGGACCGGCACGGGCAGCCCCGTTGCTGGGGAGGGGTGCGGGCCCGGGACTCTCCATGGCGGTGCGCCCCGGTGCTGGGCGGACTGGGTGGGGGTGGGTACGAGCTGCGGCGAGCGCGTCCTGAGTGCGTGGCGTCCCGTTGCCTTGTGTTTCATCACCCGAATTGCCACGAGGCTTCCTTTAGGGGAGGGATCTGGGGAAGGACTGGGGTGAGGCCGGCCGAGGAGGGGCAGCATTGCATGTAGCCCCCCAATACTACTCATAATAGTCGTGGTGGGTCCCACCAGTTTCAGCTGTAGAGATCTCCAACTTGATTCGCCCCCGCCCTCACCCCGGGACAAAAAGGGAAAAAGTGTTATTTCTGTGTAATAATTTGCCAGTACGAACACTCCATTTCTTCTCTTCCCTTCCTCGCAGTCCTGCAAGAGTAGAGAAAAGTGATATTCCCCGTAACCAGAAAAACGAGTACTTTTTGAAAGCGCTAATTAATTACTGGGGGAAGTTACGTTTTATTAAAGCGACTTGTCAGCGTGGTGGTAAAAGGCTGGAAAAATTAAGTCCTATTCTTTGAAACAGTCTTCAGTAAAGTGTGGAGGAATGTTTCCATACTGCTTGAATTTTGACGTAATGGCTATTAAGGAAAAGTTAGGGCTTAATGTTTTAAGTATGTTGCTAGCCTTCCCCAGAGCCTTTTCAAGATGCGTAAGTGTTTACCGCATTTGTAACAAATGATTAAGCCTGCACAGCTAAATCGTGTTGGAATATGTGTTCCCGCACAGCCTTTTCCTGGGAAAGTTACACGTAAGTGTAACTTCTTAGTTGTTTGCACACACGCTGGTCATTTACCATGTTCCATTGTTTATTGGTTATCCAAAAGCCTCCTCTGGGGGATTTTTTCTGTACTGATAACTGTAACAAGTTTGTTTCCTTTGGTTGTTTATTGGCAATGTTTTTACTTAGGAGCGCTTGTTTTTTCTCTTTATAGGATCAGAGTGACTTGATCAAGGTTAAGCAATTTTCCCTAAAGCCATGGCAAATTCAAGGAAGCTTTTATAGGTTTTCTCAATTTGGGATTCATAGAAACTTTGAAATTGTCTTTTCTCTCTGTGTGAGCATTTTTCAGGAGAATGGTCATCAGATTTTATCATTTTTGGCCAATCAATTTTTGGCCAATTTTTTCGTGTTTTCTGATCTGTTCGAGAGAAATAAAGAGTTCTTGGGGGGAAAAAAATGCTAATCTACTAGTATGATGTAAGAATGCTCCAGGTAGTTCCCATCCTCTGTGTGCCTACCTCTGAATTATAGGTAACCTATCGACGGCCCACTATGTGCGGACATACTTTGCATGTCTCAATGAAGTCTTTACAACTTTATGAGGTCTTTTTTCTGTTTCATGGAAAGGTCTCTCAGGCTTTGTATGTTGTCCACATGGCCCCAGTTAAAAAATGGCAAGATTGGAATGCAAACCTGGGTCTTTACAAATACAAAACCTATGTTTTACTATGTCCTAGGTACATAGTAACACATATTCAAGACGGTCCTTGCCTGAAAACTAGGAAGCTGACAGTGACAGCATAGCAGTTCTTAGTATAGGGGCATTTAGTTCAATTTGGGAAGGTTGAACAATGTGTTCTTGAAAAAGGTGATCTCTAATTGAAATTTTGAAGGAAAGGCAGGGGTTAACCAAGTAACAAGAAAAAGCAGTGTGTGCAAAGATGAAAGGTAGAATACCACTGGAGAACTGCCATGTGGTTCAGCATCAGTGGCCTAGATGAGTTGGGGTGCAGAATGGTGAGGCATTAACATTCAAAAGTGTTTAGATCTCAATCCTGAGGAAAGTGGGGAGTTACACTGCCTTGCTGTAGTCTGCAAGTATGATATGAGCTGTAAGATGGGGCTGAGCTTTCTTCTCCAATGCTGTCGGCTCGATTCCAGCAGGCCCAGGGGAAGACAGACAGAAAAAGTACATTGTAGTATGGGTCCTGTAACCTGGATGTGATCCTGGCCTTGCCATTCCTAAAAGGCTGTGCTCCCCCCTGACTCCCCACCCAATTAGTCTCTTTGGGCTCTTTAGGAAATCTTTGGTTATGATAATTTAAAAAACAAAAAACCTTACAGCCTTGTAATGGGAGTAGTAAAGCCTGGTCTCCCTACCTCATGGGTCTCGAGAGAATAAATGTGATTTCCACATCATTTAAGAGTTTGTTCAGTGTTTGCTCAAATAAATATAAATATATATTAGAATATATATATAATAGAATAAATATATATTCTGTCAAAAACTAAACCACCTTTTGGGGCTTTTCATGTTCTTATCTGAGAATGTTAGACCCTGTATTGTAAAGAAGTGGCTTACTTTCCAGAAATTTTTTTAAATGTTCTTAAATAAGAATAGTCAGCATTAAGTCATTTGTGAATTTTTGTGTCTACTATTTAAAAAAATTATTTGAAGTACATTTCTAGAATTAGCTGGCAAAAGTGGAGATCTATAAAAGGCACAACTATTCCATTGTTCAAAAGCTAAATGACTGTTTTTTCATTCCTACCCCCTCCTCCTTCCTCTTTCATTCGACTTCTCTTGCAGTACTTTGTAAACACTCCCATAAGATATTAAACTCTGAGGTCAGCCATTCTAAATTTTTTTTAAAAGGTTTGTGATATTGGAATCTGGAAGTAGACAAATTGTTATAATTACTATAATAAATAATCTGGATTTGTTTTTGCTTAATATATAGTTGCACAATTGTATTTTTAAGTACGGGAGATAATAAGCAACACTGCATGAATTAGACACTTCTATTATTTATAGTAGAAAATACTTTCTGTACTTTATTGAAGATCTTGAAGAATAAGAAAACTTGAGGGGCCGGCCCGAGGCTCACTCGGGAGAGTGCAGTGCTGATAACACCAACGCCCCGGGTTCGGATCCCATATAGGGATGGCCGGTTCGCTCACTGGCTGAGCGGGGTACTGACAACCCCAAGTCAAGGGTTAGGATCCCCTTACCGGTCATCTTTTAAAAAAAAAAAAGAAAACTTGAGAACCTTAATGGCATGGCATACTTTATAGATTTTTAGAAATTTCACATTAGTGGAGTATTTAGCAGGGTTCAGTCTTCTGAGACTTAGGCTCCTTTAGTTGTAATTTGGGTAAGTTTCAAAATACATTCTTTAAACACTTAAACTTCTTTGCATAATTTTATTCACTTGTTACGATATTCTGGATAAGCGTCTATTTTGTTTATCAAGTATTGTTTTCTTTCAACTTTGTTTTTTGTGTGCAGATGTTCGTGGATTCTTCTGTGGGATCAGAGGGCACGCCTATTGTGATCAGAAAACTCCAAGTATAGCAGCAGGGATGGATGAACAGGCTCTTTTAGGGCTAAATCCAAATGCTGATTCAGACTTTAGACAAAGGGTAAGTTGGTCTGCTTAGTCGTTTTTTTAAAAGCATGTTACCACAGATTTGCATTAGAGGACTTGAATAAAAAATACATTTCATGATAAAGGTCTAATTTGGATAGAAATGAATAGAGACAAGCAAATTTGAGGTATCTGAATATATTCTGGATACAGAAACAGTGTTGTGATTTATTTTTTATTTAGTTGGCTGAACAAAAGTATTAAAATCTCACGTGATTCCAGGCAGGTATTTATGCAACATCAGTCATTATTTCTAATTATTTAAATGTTGTAATACATGGGCCGCCCGGTGGCGCACTTATACAGTGCGCCACTTGGGAGCGCGGTGGTGCTCCCGCCGAGGGTTCTGATCCCACGTGCAGACCGGTTCCCACTCACTGGCTGAGCGAGGTGCGGATGCGGCACTGAGGGTTGCGATCCCGTTGCCGGTCCCGATCCGGTACGGGCACAACACTGAGGGTTGCGATCCGTTGCCGGACACGAAAAAAAAAAAAAAGACAAAATAAATAAATAAATAAATAAATAAATGTTGTAATACAGAAGATTGTTCAAAGAACTTTTCATAGTAGCAGATATGCATGCTTTATTTTCTGATTGCATGGCTTGAACTATACAAGTTGTTTAATGCTTGAGTTAGTGATATTTTGCATCCTTGTTGTTTAGTCCAGGCAGACATGTAAAGCGGTTAAGATATGCTATGTCTTAGGTTATTTAAAATGACAACTTGAGAAGGAATCAGTTATGAAGAGCTGGGATATTTGGATAAATGTAAACAATTAAACATAGTGTAGCCTACAACTATAATCATGACTATGGCTGAATAATAAAAGAAGAATCTAAAGAATAAGCCTATAATTCATTTTTTAAAGATGTGGGCGTTCTGAAGTATAGGGTAAGTAGAAGGAGAGGCATATTCTCTTTCTTTACTTCTCACAGCAAAGAATACTTTTTATAAATGAGCAATACAAGGTTAACAATCTCACTAAATATTATAGCAGTTTTTGTTCTGCTTTTAAGCAGAAATTTTTTAAAGTAATAAAAAACGAATCCCAAGAGGGCCGGCCCTTGTCTCACTTGGGAGAGTGTGGTGCTGGTAACACCGAGGCCATGGGCTCAGATCCCTATATAGGGATGGCCGGTTAGCTCACTTGGGAGAGCATGGTGCTGACAAAAGGCCATGGGCTCAGATCCCTATCTAGGGATGGCCGGTTAGCTCACTTGGGAGAGCATGGTGCTGACAACACTAAGTCAAGGGTTAAGATCCCCTTACTGGTCATCTTTTTTTTTAAATCCCAAGTATTTTCTAACATAGTAGTGCCATGTGCATACCTTTGCTATTAAATAGGTAACTAGCCCTCCAGAAATAGGACAATAACAGGAATTGAGATTTAAGTATCTGGCTAATTACAAAATACCTAGTAAATTAGTTAGGATATCAAAAAACATTAAGTGTCCATGTCTTCTGTGTGTAAACAAGTATTTCTTTTCAAATATTGTGCATGTTGTGTTGCCACCTAATATTTCACTTACAAAAAAGGGGTGTTTCAGGGTACTACCTACCTTCAAACATAGTTGAAGCATCAGTAGCTTGGTATTGAATGCTTATTATAACTAAAATTTGACTCTTTAGTTATTCAGTGGCCTTGTTTGACCATTTGTTTATTTGTTTATTCAGTGGCATTTCCTGTTATTTTTATGTGCCTTTTTTGAAGTCTTTTGGTTTTTTTTAAAATTCCAGCATCTGGCAGGTTTTTAAAAATGTGCCTTAATGGTTTTTTTAGAAAAGTAAAACCAATACATTGTTAATGGTTTTAATACAAAAGTTGTACATTTTATTTTGTCAAAAAAAAATGGGTTCTGTCAGTCATAGCCATTCTGGGCATCCAGGTCTAGGCTTAATTTGATATCCCAGTAAGTCAACCTGAGTAACAGAATTTAAAATTAGGATGAAAAAGAAGGAATCTTAAGGGAAAGTAAATTCTGATAGTTCTGATGTTGCATTTCAGAAGTAGTGGGAATGTAATTCAGTTTGGTGGCAAAATAAACCCACCTACTGAGTTGTCTATCTGTAGTTCTGTTTTCCACATGGACAGTAAATGAAACTAAACCGTTGCCACTTAGAGGCAGTAAAGCATTAGAAAAAGGGTACCAGATGGAAGAACCAAGTGAGGAAAGCTAGAATTTGTTCATCATTGCCACAGAATTTTTCTTTTTAAATGCTAGTAATACCAGGATTCAGAATACAAAGACTTCAGTTAAAAATGAAAACTTTCAGGGCCGGCCCATGGCTCACCCAAGAGAGTGTGGTGCTGATAACACCAAGGCCCCGGGTTCGGATCCCATATAGGGATGGCCGGTTCGCTCGCTGGCTGAGCGTGGTGCTGACAACACCAAGTCAAGGATTAAGATCCCCTTACCGGTCATCTTTTTAAAAAAAAATGAAAACTTTCAGATTATTCCCATTCCCTGCCCCCTTTTTTAAAATAGAATACCCATCTTTGGCTTAAAACCTGCTATTATTTAAAGAAAATGACATGTCAGTGGCAATTTTAGCAGCTGAAACATCCCTCTGCTCTTTTTTGTAAGTCAAATATTAGGTGGTAACACAACATGCATAATTGACTTCTGCCTTGTCCCCCACCTTGTCCCCTAAGGTATTCCTAAAGGAAACCCTAGGTTTCAAGGACCTCTGTTAGAAAACAAGTGAGTTAGAGTCATGTACAGCTGCCTGGACTCTTAAGAGCCATTATTTACTCTAGGTAGGTTGTTTTCCTACACCAACAACCAATTCTCTGATTTTATGGATACCAACTGGGTGTCCTGCAGTTCAGTTCATCTCTGACATTACCATGAGTTAGCCTCAGATCCCACAATGGAGACTGAGCCCCTGTTTTAGATGCTAATCTCAAGTCCAGAACCTTCTGTATGACTGGATATAAACCGGAGGGTTCCCATTTGTCTGATTCCTTGGGTTCAGTAATTTGCTAGAATGGCTCACAGAACTCAGGAAAACAGTTCACTTACTATTACCGATTTATTATAAAGAATACAACTCAGCAACAGCCAAATGGAAGGGATGCATGTGGGAAGGGGCGCACAAAGCTTTCATGACCTCTGCGGGCGTACCACTCTCCCAGCACCTCAGTGTGTTCACCATCCTAAAGTTCAAGAGTTTTTACAAATTTTATTTTATTTTTTAAAGATGACCCATAAGGAGATCTCAACCGCTGACTTAGTGCTGTCAGCACCATGCTCTCCCAAGTGAGCCAACTGGCCATCCCTATATAGGGACCGGAACCCATGGCCTTGGTGCCATCAGCACCACACCTTCCAAGTGAGCCATGGGCCAGCCCTAGTTTTTACAAATTTTAATCACCAGTTTCTCCTTCCCTTTCCAGAGGTTGGTGACTGGGGCTTAAAGTTCCAACCCTATAATCACTTGGTCTTTCTGGTGACCATCCCTATCCTGAGGCTGTCTAGGGGCCCCACCCAAGTCACCTTATTAGCATAAACTCTGGTGTGATCCAAAGGTACTCATAAATAACAAAAACCAGTTCTATCACTCAGGAAATTCCAAGGGTTTTTGGAGCTCTGTGCCAGGAACTGTAGCAAAGACCAAATGTATTTTTCATTATACCACATTTATACTTAAATAGTATTTGCTGGTCATAATGTAATCACTTTTATTTACCTGGTCCTCCATCAATGAGCAGCAATTGAGGCCACATATAAAAACCCATTTCCTCATTCATACAGTTGCATAATACAGGAAACTATCACCTAAGGAAAAAATAATTTTATATCTTGACCCAGTGTGTGTATATGTGTGTGTGTATAAATATATATATGCACATACACATGTGTATATGTATAAATATATATATATATATATATACATGTATATATGTATAAATATATTTCTTTCAACCCCATGTATCATGTGTATATGTATATATGTGTATATTATGAATATACGTATATGTTATGTATATATGTGTCTGTACATATATACATAAATATGCAAGGTTTGTTTCAGTACATAATTGCTTTAATGTCATCTAGCCTTGTTTCTAATTTGTGTGTAATTTTCTTGACTGTTTGAGATATTTTTTTATATGTTGTTGAGATTACTTTACTATCTGTCTATTGTTATGTGAAACCTGTTATGGAAATCAGTGGCAGGTGGAACTCTCATTTTCCCGACAGTCTGATAGATGGCATATGGATTTGGTGCTGCATCCATTCTAGAGTGTACATGTTCTCTGTTAGCATATAGTCTACCTTCTGATTATAAGGCCCTGCATTCATGAACAGAGAGATGAGAAATGTTTCCTAAAGCTTTTACCTTTTCACTTATTTGATACTTTCCCAAAATTTACATCATGCATTTGTACTCCAATTTTAATCTCTTTTTAGGGGAATTTATATATCATTGAAGAGTTAAAATACTCTCCTTTTCTGTGTAACAGTTCGTCAGATGGTGTACCCAGTATGTTTTGTCTTTTATAATCACCTCTTTAATAGCAGATTTGCTATTAAATAAGAAAAATACCCTCTGTATACATTTTATAATTGCATATACTTCAGTAGCTTGGCACTTGACAAAGCAGTTGTGCATTTTCTCTTTCAGTCCTCATAATAACCCAGTGTAGTCTGCAGGACACTTATGTGTTGTCTCCTTTGCTTTAAAGAAACAGAATTTGTGTATGTACCTGATGGGATTTGTTTTTTACTTAATATTTTTTCTAAGCTACACATGTTCAGAAGCCTGAATTCAATGTTTTAGCTATTTTTCTATTAAATTCACTGATTTGTTATTGGTTTATTACTCCCATAATATTTTGTTTAGTATTAGTAGGGCAGTGAGATTGACTATTCCAAAAGTGTTTTTCTGTTTTGCAATCTTACAGGCACTAGCCTATTTTGAGCAGTTAAAGATTTCCCCAGATGCCTGGCAAGTGTGTGCAGAAGCTCTAGCCCAGAGGACATACAGGTAATTAAGACAAAATCTGCATGACTCTTAGAAGAATTTAAGTTACTATAATCTTAGCTGTTAAATTTACCTGTATTGGGGAAGTTTTTTTTTTTAATTGAATAATAATTGGTTATACATATTTGGGGGATTCAGTGTTGACATATGTTGATCAAATCAATATTAGTGGCATGTATATTGTTACAAATTGTACTTATTGTTTATGCCCCTTGTCCAATCTCTCCGTATACCCTCTACCTCCCCCCTCCTGCCACTGATAACCCTAGATTTCTCTCTCCCTCTGAAAGAGTAATGGTTACTCTGTTGATTTGTTGCCTAGATGATCTGTTCAGCGCTGAAAGTTGTGTTCAGGTCCCCCAATATTATCATAGAGCAGATGCTTCTTCTGTCACGTTGGAATGGGATTTTTGGGGAGAGACATCCTCTTCTTTTCTTTGGTTCTGCTGGTGACTCTCCTTGTGTTGATGCACTACAGTGGCTGGCGGACCATCTGCATGGTGGTTGTGACGTCTAGCCACTTTCACGGCAGCCATGGTTACTGTGGTGGCTGTGGTGGGCAAGCCACATGGATGTGATGTTTTTGGCATGTTCCTTGGTGCTGGCAGTGTGCCAGTGGCGGGAGTGGTCTGGGCCCCAGCTCAATGCCCCAGGCTCCCAGGTGATGTCCTGGGCTCCCAGGCAGGGCGCCGGGGTGCTGGTGGTGTGCCTGGGTGTGGGTGGGGGTTCCTGATCCTGGAAAGCTTTTTTGTAAAAACATTTTATGGGAAAACATTTTTGGGGAAAACCATTAATATGTAGTCATTCAGTGTAGAAATGAGAAAAATAGTAAACTAATAATTTGGCCATTTCAGATAGTTCTTTTCAGTAGAACTATCCTTTGCCATATTATGTTGTGTACCTTACCGCAAATTCCAGCTGGAATAGAGGAGAGTAAAAACTTCCATGTCTTCTTATGATTGGGAGTGATAGTTGGTTTTCTAAAGTTGATAAAGGATGCAGTCATAAATGATATATATCTTAATTTTTGAGTTTAACTTAAAGTATAAAATCATTCATTTTTCCAGTCTTTTGATATTAAACCAAAGTCTTATCTTTGTGTATATGCCACTAGCATTCACTTTATCATTTTTATGCTGATCACACCCATGATCTATCTTCTGCAATTTCCACTTTGGATCTCTGTAGTGGATGGAGGAACAATGGGGCAGATTCCTAGATTTTTTTAGTTGTTTGCCCCTCTCTCCCAAGTCTTCTGGTTATCTAGCCCATATCAAATATGTGCAGGGTTTTTTTCCCCTCTGCAATGTGACTTTCTATGAAGTCGTCTTTTTAAAGCACTCAACTTAAGTTTTACAGAAGTAGGATCTCTCTTACTGTATTTATTTTACTAGTTTATATAATAGTTAATTAAGTTACTTTCCTACAAAAGAAGTACAACTGGTATATTGAGGCTTGGGGAAAACACAACTGACTAGCAGTAAACAGCTCACTGGTGGGAGCAGAAGTACATGGGGTTAGTAGCAGCCTCCTGGCTGGAGTTCTGGGAGTGCCGAATCTATCAGTCTGTGTTTTAGAGTGCTTCAGTTTAGTGAAGGTTGGTATCGAGAATACCTACCCTATGTCTTAGAATAAATAAAAGCTGGCTTTTATTTAAAGCTTCCTGTAGTTTATTTTTTAGTGGAAAAAATAAATCATATAATTCAGTTAAGGCTTCATTGTCATTCGTGAGTGCGCCACCAGGCCAGCCCAGGTTGTTGATCTCTAAAGGGAGTTTGTCAGAGACTCTGCATCCTCCTAGAGAGACAATTAGAAGTGGATAATTGATGGATGTTAATTTTTCTCCCATCTTATAAGGGCAATATATGTGTATTCATTTTACTGCATGAACTTTGAGGCTGGACCTATAATCCACATGGACCTACTTGTTTTGGATTTGGCTGCAGTAGAACTAACTAGAGTTGAAGTTTTTTTTTTTCTCTCTTTTGTTTGTTTGTTTAGAGTTGAATTTTAAGTAGGACTTGGATGACTATCTCTGATTTGACTCAGTCTCTGGCTGTTCTACCATTTGTCATTTTACACCTAACCTTTCTATTGTTAAATGTAGGAATTGTGCCAGGAATCCTAACATCTGGAATTCAGGGGGAATGCTTTCTGTTTACAAAGCACTATATTTAAGGTGCAACTTAGTTTTTTGGTTATTTTGTCTGCCAAATTTAATGGGAATATTGAATATTGCATAACATTTAGAGTTCTCTTAGCTTTTTAAACAAACGTTATAAAGTGAGATCAGTATGTAGAAAACAAGCCAAAGGTCGAGTTTGAGAAACTTTTCAACTGTGTTATTCATTAATATTTTGCCTTTGATTTGTTTTCCCCAATTCATATTCTGCTTATCTCATTTTTTTTTTTTTTTCCATTTTCAGTGATGATCACATAAAGTTTTTCTGCTTTCAAGTATTGGAACATCAAGTTAAATACAAGTAAGGCCTTTCTTACTGTTTTGACTCAGATTTGTGGGGAGAGGCCATTTTTTATTTAGTTTTTCCCTGTTTGAGGAAACCATAATTCAGGTTGTAAATTGACAGTGTATAAGTCACATCCAAATTATAGATACGTTTTGATTTATCCCAAAGTGTTTTAAAAATAAATTTAGTTGGTTACATATAAAAAGCTAGACATTTTTATAGAAAAATCTAGATTTCAAGCTTCTGTGGAAAAATTAAAAGATGTAGCAACACCAGGACTATTTTTCTACATAACAGATCTCTGTTAGAGTTGAGTGGCAGCATGGGCATTTGTGTTCAGAACTCCTGCCTTAATTAAGGACAATGAATCATTGCTGAGAGGACTGTTAGTTTGCCCTGTTGATTTATTCTGTAGACTACAGACCTCAGAATATGAGTATGTTTCCATTTGAATAATTGTGTAGCTGTCACTTTGTTTCAACATGAACTGAACCACAAATCAAAGATTGATACTGATACCTTACCTGCCACTCCCATTCCTATCTTTTCTTTAAATTAGTAATGAGAGGCATTATCAGTTTATTTTAGGAAACTTTAGGTAATTGAGTACTACACAGATCTTCCCTTTCAAATAAATGAGGCTGTTACTTTTCAAAACCACAGACACGGAATATAGCCATTATTCTTTTCTTTTCTCTGTTTTCAACAGATACTCAGAACTAACTGCTGTTCAACAACAACTAATTAGGGAGACTCTCATATCTTGGCTTCAAGCTCAGGTAAAATAGTTTTGTTCAGTACCTCAGATTACCACATCCACATGTTTAAATTTTTATTTTTGCAAGAATTTGCAACTTTATCTCAAAGATTTTGATCATTTATCCTCCATTTGATTCTGTAGCTTTCTTTAAAAGTGCTGGTGTTGGCACTTTTAGATGGGTAGATGAAAACTTAGCAATAATTTAAAATTATATCAATAACTGAACCTGTCATGCTTTCCATGACACGCTGTGGAAATTTTGGTTTTAATTTTTTTTTTTTTTAACTACTTGGCAAAAGCTCCTTTTCTGTTTGGCTCCTAAGGGTGTCCTCCTGGACAGCCTCTTCACAAGGGCCTGTTTCAGGGGGTCATTAGAGTTCTCTATTCACAGCACGTTCTTTTTGCTTAATTTTAGCTAATCTGAACAGAGAAAGTAGTTGTATGGCTAGAGTTTTATTTTTCTTAAAAAGCAATAGGTAGAAGAAAAATAATTGAATTTTTTTCTTAGGAGAAATCATAGCAACTATTCAAACTCTATACATGAAACTTTAAAAGTATTAGAATGAGAAGTAACCACTAGAACCTTTGTTCATTTGATTTTTCTCTGTGTGGCCAGTCACTTAATTATGTTGATAATTATAAGTTTGTTGAACAGCTAATCTGGACCATGTTGAATTTTGGTGGAATTTTGCCTATTAATGATAATAGGAAAACAATGTGTTTTTGAGTCTTTTAAATTTACATTTAATTTCATGGACTATTTCTTTGTCAGATGCTGAATCCTCAACCAGAGAAGACCTTTATAAGAAATAAAGCAGCCCAAGTCTTCGCCTTGCTCTTTGTTACAGAATATCTCACTAAATGGCCCAAGTTTTTTTTTGACATTCTGTCAGTAGTGGACCTAAATCCAAGGGGAGTAGATCTGTATCTCCGTATCCTCATGGCTATTGATTCAGAGTTGGTGGATCGTGATGTGGTGCATACATCAGAGGCAAGTGACTTCCCATTAATTTTTAGTTCTTAATGTAGATTGTATAGAAGATAATGGGCACATAATAAAACGAGTGGGAGATCTTTTTTTTTTTTTTGAGACAGACTTTCTTGAGAATAATTATAAACTTACCCAACATTATAAATTTTGTTTTACAAAGGAACTAGAACTTGATTTTATTTTTTTTGGATGTAGGTTGAAATTAGAGTATTACATTAGATTTTTACAACTAGGCAAACACTTTCTCCAGTGAAATACAAGATTGATTTTGGTCTATGGATTTGTTGAGAAATTTATTTTGTTTTACAAAGGAACTAGACCTTGATTTTATTTTTTTTGGATGTAGGTTGAAATTAGAGTATTACATTAGATTTTTACAACTAGGCAAACACTTTCTCCAGTGAAATACAAGATTGATTTTGGTCTATGGATTTGTTGAGAAATTTAGTCTGTATTTAGTACTGCTTTATAATTCCTGAGTAAAAAAGAAGCATTGCTTATGAGTTATCAGTGCTGGCTTCTTCTGTATTCTCAGTCACATAGTCCACCACTTTAGTCTTTCTCTTTTTTTTCATTAACCTGTGTAAATGTTCTCCTTATTGTTAAAGGACACAATAGAAATAGCTTCAAGCATGTATAATAATTTAAGGTCATTGTATTTGAAAATATTTGTAACTCAAAGGGTATTATTATTGTGCATTTAAGTAAATGCCATATTCTTAATAGTTTAAGTGTCATGTTTACATAATATTGAGAAATAACTTACCACATGCTTAAGATTTCTAAGTAATGCCTATTTATAGTTTGTATTTAATAAGAAATTAAGTCCGGCGCTGAGGAATAGAACAGAAAGAGGAAATACAGAGAATCACAGGATATGATTTTAGAGCTGATAAATAGGAAATAGTGGCAGGGAATGCATTAACAAGTCTGGAAGGTTAGTGTCAAGGACGTTACCATGTACATCTATTCAGATGTCAAACATTTTGTGAGGTAATCTATGTTGAGTATTTTGTGTTCTGTTTTGTTTTTTAGGAGGCTCGTAGGAATACCCTAATAAAAGATACCATGAGGGAACAGTGCATTCCAAATCTGGTGGAATCATGGTACCAAATCTTACAAAATTATCAGTATACTAATTCAGAAGTTACATGTCAGTGCCTTGAAGTAGTTGGGGCTTATGTCTCTTGGATAGACTTATCTCTTATAGCCAATGATAGGTAAGTATGCCTGTAATTTTTTTAGTATAAGCCTGCAAAATATGGTATCTAATATCCATGAATTTGAAATTGTTCTACCAATTTTATTCCCTTTACCAGGTTTATAAATATGCTGCTAGGTCATATGTCAATAGAAGTTCTACGAGAAGAAGCATGTGACTGTTTATTTGAAATTGTAAATAAAGGAATGGATCCTGTTGATAAAATGAAACTAGTAGAATCTTTGTGTCAAGTATTACAGTCTGCTGGGTTTTTCAGCATTGACCAGGTCAGCAAATTTATGTATAAAGTTTTGAAAATTATTAGAACAAACTAGGGTAGGTAGTAACTTATATATAATAATAGCTTTTTCTTTTTCTTATGTTGGAAACTCCTTGAGATAATAATAATAATAGAACAGTGTATCCAGGAGCCCTAATGTTACCTGTAGCATTTATCTTGGACAGTTGATTATACCAGTTCTTAAACTTGAAGGTCTGGGATGGTGCCTGCTGTTGTACGTTTCTTACAAACTCCCAGGTGATGCTGACAGTTTTGGTCCATAGACCATACATTGAGTAGCAAGGGCCTATATCATTTACGTGATGATGCATTTTGACCAAAATTATACTCAGTAATCATAAATGTGTGTTTTCATCACTTTTTTAATCTTAACTCATTTGAGCTGTTAGAGTTTAGCCCCAAGAGAGTGGGGGCTCCCAGTGTGGTAAGTTAGTAGTTTTGAAAGAGAATTTAAAGGTTTTTATTTTAATATTAGCTGTGACAAAGAATTACTAAGAAATCTTTGTAGTGACAATATGTCATTTATATGGCTTTAGTATTTTTCTTGCTTACAGACTAATAGTAGCATTTTCTTAAATTTCTAATAATTGCTTATTTAGTCCCTGATAAAAGACCTAAAATGGCAAAAGTAGAGCCTCTATCAATAGAACAGCATAAAGGTAATTAATGAAATAATCTGTTTGAGTTTTGGCTCTGACACTGATATGACCTGAGGTAGGAAATTGTAATAGCAGTTGTCTGTCCTTGTTGGATAGTTGAGGCTCAAATCGTATCAGAAAGGAGTTATAAATTGTTATATATACTATAATGTAGTAGCATTAACTTTGGTAGAGCATGTTTACTAAATTCAACAGTTTAGAGAGGAGAAGGTTCTGAAATCACATCTCTTTAAGCTTTCATAAAGCTGGTAATGTCTGTGTGACTATAATCATTAAAAATAGTTACTTTAAGGACAATAATAGTAGCAGAATTCAAATTCTAAAAATTCTAGTCAAAATGGTAGAATTGTTAAATGTCTAGTGTCAGTTTAAAATTGAATCCTGCAATTGGCACTTGAATCATTATAATGTTTGAGTTTGCCCTCTTACTCTTAGATAGTGGTATTAAATTGAGGTCTGTCTTGATTGCTTATAGGAAGAAGATGTTGACTTCCTTGCCAGATTTTCTAAGCTGGTAAATGGAATGGGACAGTCATTGATAGTTAGCTGGACTAAATTAATTAAGAATGGGGATATCAATAATGCTCAAGAGTCACTACAAGCTATTGAAACAAAAGTGGCACTCATGTTGCAGCTACTAATTCATGAGGATGACGACATCTCCTCTAACATTATTGGGTTTTGTTATGATTATCTTCATATTTTGAAACAGGTAAGACCTTTTTTCTTTTTGTCTCATAGATAATATGAAGTCATGGACAATTGGAAAATACAGGAAAAATGGAAATAAGAAAATAGCCATAGTTCTACTACCTAAAGACATTTACTGTTAAATATTAGTGTATTTTCTTCTTCTTCTTTTTTTTTTTTTAAACTTAGCCAGAAAACAGGAGTGGCTAGGTTCTAAAATTTACTAGACTAACAAGCTTGAGAGTTAGTTGTAGGCTTAGGTTATTTTTTTTATCTTGACCCTGTATTTATTTTTAAAGACAGTAGAAATTTTGTTAAGCATGGTTCATTATTTTAATTACATATACATCATTTTTTATAAACAATTTTTTACAATTAAGATTTTCTCCCAGTTGCTTCCAATAAGAACTTAAGATGTAGGTGGTATTAGTTTCCATATTATAGCATGAAGCATTTTAAAGTATTAGTAACTTCTCATTATGATATTAGATGAGGAGACATCTCTATTTTATTTGCATTGGATTAAATGAAACAAGCCAAGCTTAAAATAATTTTTTCCAAAATGAGTTTAACTTCTGTTTTATTGTTATAAATGTAATGTGTGCGTGCATACTTTAAGAAATTTTAGGCAATGTGAAAAGATATGATAACTTGGTAATCTCACTGTGTGGGTGTGGGTATGTGGCTGGCTTGTATAGGGATCAAATCCTGGACCTTGGTGTTATCAGTACCACACTCTTAACCAACTGAGCTAATGCCAGCCTCCTGCTAAGTATCTCTTAATGGATTTCTAGACTTGTTTCGCTTTATTTAAAAGCAAGATGATTTCATCCTTTACTGTCCTATAACCTGTTGCTTTGCCTCCCATGGATTTGTCACCCCTCTTCCCCTGGGTGATGGAGCCACAAAAGATTACTCAAAGCCCAACTCTTCTGAGCAGTGAGAAGCCCCGAAGTGGTGAATCTCCCGGAACTCTCAAGAGAGAGGCATTCCTTTCATTTGGGAAATTAACCACAAATTGGGGTTCTCTTCCTGCATTTATTTTCCAGACCAGGAAGTTACAGGAACAGAACATACGTGGGGTTATAGTTTAACAATATAGGCTGGTAACATTCAGTAAAACAAGCAAGATGACATTCCATAAGGCAATTAAAGAGATTCACCAACAAAAGCTTGATCTTAGCAAACATTTCTTTTCTACATACATCCTACAGCAATTTCTTTAGCATATTTAAACAGCATTCAAGCAGTTTTCTTAACATATCTAAAGAACAATCAGTAGGTTGAATAGTCAATAGTCATTCAAGCAAGAATCAAACCAGCAACCTAAAACAGTCAAAGTACACAATCCCATCCCTAAACGGTGATTAGAATTGATTAGATGGCTTTTGCCAAACTTATTTATGGACTTTCGTCCCCTACTCAAGCCTTTTGGCTCATTCATGCATTACCTAAAAATCCTATTCTTAGATCAAAGGAGAATCAAGATTTCTAACCCACTGCAATAACCTGCTTCTTTACTGAATACATTATAGGTATTTTTAACAATCAAATTCATCTATATGTATTTACCTACATGTCTAGTTATTTACTAGAAACAGAATTGCTAGATTTTAGGTTACATTTTAATTATAGACAGGTGTCAAACTGCCCTCCAAAAGCTATGTGCATGTTTTAAAAGATCTTGATTGATTGGAGCAATATTCTTATAAGCAAGTATAACTTTTGGAAACCTAATAAATTGTTACTTACTTTTTAACAGCTTACAGTGCTCTCGGATCAGCAAAAAGCCAATGTAGAGGTAATTGACTTCTCTATGCATCTTTTATTTTATTTATTTATTTTTTTGTCCTTTTTGAGACCGGCCGCACCGTGCTCAGCCAGTGAGCGCTGTGAGCGCACCGGTCATCCCTATATAGGATCCGAACCCGCGGCGGGAGCGCTGCTGTGTTCCCAGCTTCGCACTCTCCCGAGTGCGCCACGGGCTCGGCCCTCTATGCATCTTTTAAACCTATGATAGATTTCTTTATTAGCAGTCTGCCTTGAAATGTAGCGTTATTTCAAATTATAGTCACGCGCCACATAACATTTTGGTCAACAGTGAACTACATATATGGTGGTGGTCCCATAAGATTATAATTCTGTATTTTTATTGTGCCTTTTCTTTATTTAGATATGGTTGGATACACAGAAACTTACTGTATTACAGTTGCCTGCAGTATTCAGTACAGTAACATGGTGTACGTGTTTGTAGCCTAGGAACCATAGGCTATACCATATAGCATAGGTGTGTAGTAGGCTATACCATCTAGGTTTGTGTGACTACACTGTATGATATTCACACAAGGATGAAATCACCTAAGTGTCCATTTCTCAAAGCATATCCCTGTCATTAAGCAATGCATAACCGTATATCAGATTAAAGGAGACTGATTTGACAAAAGCTATTTTATTCTTAATTTTAGGCAATCATGTTAGCCGTTATGAAAAAATTGACCTATGATGAAGAATATAACTTTGAAAATGAGGTAAGAATTTTTGCATTGAGTAGATAAATTAGTTTTAATTTATTGTTTACTTTCATCAAATTAATGTTTCAAGTTATTATTTTGGGGCCCTTTAGAACACGAAGTATTTGAAAAATTAGTCCTGTTTATATTGATGTTAACCTTGGGCAAAATTAATGGAAGCCTCTTAATCCTTCATTTTTGATATTTTGTCCTTTAACAAATCTTTAAAAACACTTTGTAGTGTTGAGTTTAGTAAAATATTGACAGTATTATTGATGGTCATATCTCACTTTGTATCTATTAAGAGTGATGAGTTGAGGGCCCAGTCAGTGGGACTTGAGTTATAGTCTGTATGGAGAGTGGGAATGAGGCACTGTCTGGACTGGTCTGGTTAGAAGTCTCTTCCAGGTTGCTAGTGGGTCAGTTCCCCGTGAAACACAAGGGCCATCAGGTGCTTTCTAGAGGCTCAGTCATGACATGTGTTGTTTAACTGTGCGCTCCAGTATTCTGTTCCCTACCCTCAGGCATTCAGAAACTTTGGCCTGTAAAAGGATAATAGTGATGATGACCCACACACACTAAGCACTTAGGATGTGCTAGGCTCCTAATATTTTATATCTCCAATCATACAGTATTATTACTATTTTGTACAGTGGACACTGAGATAGAACAAGAATAAAGAAAGTACCAGAGGTCTCAGAGCCCAGTGTGAACCCATTCTTGTTCTAGACTCTTGTCCTTACCTGTTGCTAGCTTTTGAGGTCTACTGCTATGTTCAGAAATAGCTTATTTGTGAGCAGCAGAGGAAAAGCTATGAAGCATAGTAAGTTTTCCTATATAAAAAAATAAAAGTGTAAAATTTGAAAATGAGAAAACTGGGGGAGAACTGAACATTTATATGAGTTTTAAGTTTTTAAGATGAGGATTTTAAACTATATCATAGGGTGAAGATGAAGCCATGTTTGTAGAATATAGAAAACAACTGAAGTTACTGTTGGATAGGCTTGCTCAAGTTTCACCAGAGTTACTGCTGGCTTCTGTTCGCAGAGTTTTTAGTTCTACACTGCAGTAAGTTTGTTACCGGTTTTGTTTTTGTTTTTTGTTTTTTTTTTTTAAGAGATGACTGTTAAGGGGATCTTAACCCTTGACTTCATGTTGTCAGCACCATGCTCTCCCAAGTGAGCGAACCGGCCATCCCTATATAGGGATCCAAACCCGTGGCCTTGGTGTTGTCAGCACCACACTCTCCAAAGTGAGCCACGGGCTGGCCCTATTGTTACTGTTTTTGTAATAAGCCCCCCTCTTTTCCTTTGCTCCCTGATGATAGTCTAGAATGAGTGATTCATATGACTTATTAATCCATTACTTACCAAGATTACTTATTAATTAAGATCATGTGTGTGTCTCTGGAAACAATGAACTTGTCTCTTTTATTTGTCTTGCTTCTTTCTACTTTTTTGATATACATTATGTTGTCTGGCAAAATTAACAACTGCTATGACTTTTTAATAATTAAAGAGGCTTTTGTTGATGTCTTTTTATCCCATGCATCACTAGTTGTATAAAAAGTTTATGTTCAGATCTCATTGACATACTATACCTTGGTAGGAATTGGCAGACTACACGGTTTATGGAAGTTGAAGTAGCAATAAGATTGCTGTATATGTTGGCAGAAGCTCTTCCAGTATCTCATGGTGCTCACTTCTCAGGTGATGTTTCAAAAGCTAGTGCTTTGCAGGATATGATGCGAACTGTAAGTATACTGAAGATATTTTATTTTGAACATAATTTTCTATTTTCACTATAAGCTAAGGGGAATAGTTTCTTAATTGTTACAGTTTAGTATCTGTTAACACTGGGGCATTTTGATGTTGCAATAAATAAGGGTAGGTTTCTTAACTTTTCCTTCTCTAGCTGGTAACCTCAGGAGTCAGTTCCTATCAACATACATCTGTAACATTGGAATTCTTCGAAACTGTTGTTAGATATGAAAAGTTTTTCACAGTTGAACCTCAACACATTCCATGTGTACTAGTAAGTATACATTTTACTCTGGATTTTTATTTTCCATGTATTTCAGCTAATGAACAGATAATATTCTATCTTTCCTCTAACTTTTCTCAGAGCCAAAAGCTCTCAAAAATTTTTGAAACATTGAAACTAAACCCCCTCCTTCATTTTTTTAAAAATAGACACTTTCTGTCTAATCAGTCATCTAAAGCAAGTCCTCAAGGGCCAATTTGCGCATAGTATAGAATTACTTGTATGTGGTCCCTGCCTTCTAGGAGCTAAGAAGTAAATTTGATGTGAACAAAAATGTAGCATGAAAGGTGTAATGAAAGCCTTGATTAAGTGCAGAAATAGTAAAAGTGTCTCTGTTTCTTTAGATGGCTTTCTTAGATCACAGGGGTCTGCGGCATTCTAGTGCAAAAGTACGGAGTAGAACTACTTACCTGTTTTCTAGATTTGTCAAATCTCTCAAGTAAGTATAAAATTTCAGTTATAATGTTTAGCTCTTTTTTTAACGCTGTTAAAGAAACATGAATTATTCCTAAGAGCTTGTGGTAGATTTTTTTCTGTTCTAAGGCATGTTTCTTTTTATGCTACGACTTATTTTCTTGCTTGTTGGATAATTTGTTCAACACTAATAAGTGGTTTGTTTGCATACTTTCAATATGTAAGACCTGTCATCACTAATGACATTCATTGGTTATTTAACAGTTTAATTGCTGTGGATCCCTATATAGCTTCTCTGAAATTCTAAAGAATATATTTCTTGAAAATACGTTTTGAACCTAATCTGTTTTGTATTATTTCTTACGAGTACATTTTTTGGTATGAAAACTCGTTATTAGATTTATGAGATTGCAAGAGGTCATTTAAAAAAAATTAATCATAGGTGAAGTCGTAATAATCAAAAGTGACTACCCTAGAATCTAACTTTTTCTTATTTCTGTCTTAAAGGGGGATTTGGTATTGTAGCAATTTTCCAAGCACTATTATTAATTGTGATTGTCATTTTTGCCTTTATTCAGTAAACAAATGAATCCTTTCATTGAGGACATTCTGAATAGAATACAAGATTTATTAGAGTTTTCTCCACCTGTAAGTATCTATCCTTCCGAGGTATTTTCCCCAAATATTGAGGCAGCATACACCATTAGCCACTTGTGGGCATTTTTTTAAAACTGGTAGTTGGACGTGTGTGTGTGTGTGTGTGTGTGTGTGTGTGTGTGTGTGTGTGTGTGTGTGTGTGTTTTAAAGGGTTGGTTAGCACTATTTAACAAAATTCTGTTGATAAAGTAAACAAAACATAATAATGGAAAGGAATTAAGAGTTGACTGATACATTTGGCAGCATGGGGTATAGTCTGCTCTCTCTGTACATCAAATGTTGAAGTATTTTACAGAAAAGAAAAAATTTATCTTCTAAATTGTTGTCTATTTAGTAGTAAAATTAAGAGTTGACTGATACATTTGGCAGCATGGGGTATAGTCTGCTCTCTCTGTACATCAAATGTTGTTGAAGTATTTTACAGAAAAGAAAAAATTTATCTTCTAAATTGTTGTCTATTTAGTAGTATAATCATATTAGCCATTCTCAGCAACTACTACTGTTAGAGCAAAGTGTTTCTCGGTAACTTCAGATTGATCTGAATATTTTGGTGTCCATTTCACTAGAAAGATTTGTTGAGGTACTTTGTAAATACATTTTGACTTACATGTGTTTTTGTGTAAAGCAAAATACTGCCCCTCATTTAATAAAAGTTACTACTACAGGTGCCACTTGAAAAGTGTTAAGCATAAAATAGTTTTGATTTTTTTAAGTAAGTGTCAGTATTTAGGTTACGAAGATTATGTGATTTCACTGCATGAAAGGTTACTGGTGAATTATATCATTGATTTGTCTTTGCATATGACAGAAACCACTGTATTAAAGAACTTCACCCAGTTAATTCTAATTTTTTTGGCAGTTCACACTGATCCATAAGACTTAGGCATTCAAGAAGCCATTTTGTCTTACAGATAATGGAAATTTTTCATGTTTTTCATGCAGTACATATAAACAAGGACTTGTACTATACCTCCAGTTCTTTCTCAGTATATAAAAACACCTGATTCAAATTGCTCTTCTGAATATTGACCACTTAATAGGGCTATGAGTACCCATTTTGAGAGGACCCTGTATTTACCCAGCCACTTCATCTTTGTGTTCTCAACTCCTAGAGCAGTGATAAGTCCCAGCAGATATTTAGTAAATGCATTAGTTACTTTTAAATAGGGACATTTCTCTCAAGGGATGGAGAATTCTTTCATAGAAAAACCACCACATAATTTATCTGCTTTTATATAATTTCTTAATGGGGAATTTTAGTGTTGGACCTAAGGAGGACTTGGACTTCTCCACCTTCCCACCCCAGCTTCTCTGAGTGCATACATGTAAAAAACAAAACAAAACAAAACCTGGTAATAAAAGTTGACCAGTGTATAGAATGTTTGCTTGTGCTTGCATGAGACCTATTTTTTCCATTTTCAGTCTTATTTTTGTAATGTTCTATAGTAACAAGTGTTGTATGTGTGTGTATATACATATATTGTGCAGTTTGGGTTATTAAACACTTCAAAATATTAATTTGTGTGGCCTTTATACTAACAGTCAAAGCACTTTTGCATACCTCGTACAAATGAACACTCATAACAATCTTAAAAAAAAAACAATTGTTAAATTTGTATGCCTTATAACAATCTTACAAACAAGATTTTTACAAAAGGAAAACAGAAGTCTAATAATTATGTGAACATTTGCAAATTCTTGTCAAGGCTATAATTGGAACCATGATCAGTTGACCTCTAATTTGGTTTTCTTTCCATTATATGGTCCTTGGAGAAGATTTGGTTTTGTTTGGTTTTTTTTTAAAAGGATGACTGTTAAGGGGATCTTAACCCTTGACTTGGTGTTGTCAGAACCATACTCTCCCAAGCGAGCTAACCGGCCATCCCTATATAGGGATCCAAACCTGTGGTCTTGGTGTTATCAGCACTGTACTTTCCCGAGTGAGCCACGGGCTGGCCCCAGAAGATTTGTTTTTATAAGATTAAAAGATATAAAAGAAGGTTTGTTTTATATCTGCTTTTTAACAATGAGTTGATGTGATAGATTACATCTCCTGTCCATCTTACACTTATTCTGATTAAATGAGATTAACTCAAAAAAGAGAAACTTCGATAAGACTGAATTTCATTCTAGGAGAATGGTTACCAGTCCTTGTTGAGCAGCGATGATCAATTATTTATTTATGAGACAGCTGGAGTGCTGATTGTTAATAGCGAATACCCAGCAGAAAGGAAGCAAGCTTTAATGAGGAATCTGTTGACTCCACTAATGGAGAAGTTTAAAATTCTGTTAGAAAAATTGATGCTGGCACCAGATGAAGAAAGGCAGGCTTCTCTAGCAGACTGTCTCAACCATGCTGTTGGATTTGCCAGGTGAGCATAATTGCAGTTAACATTGTAAAGTGTTTGCCTGTACACAGACAGAACCACTTATTTAGACCGTTTAAGATTGGGCACACGTGTGTTTCCAAAGCTGGATTGTCGAGAGAATTGTCTAAACCTTTCTTTACTAAACCGAGTGAATTGGAAGATTTAGCTGAGGAAAAGAATAGAGCACATACCATTCTGCAATTTTGCTCTGACAACTGTCTGAATCTTCAGCTCCTTTGATTTCTTTGGTATAAACTGATTATGTGTTTAAGGGAATTAGCTAAAGTGATTATATACCATTTGTGTGTTAGGACATCCTAAATTGGTCTTGGTACCTTAAAGGGAAGGTCCTGAGGCTTCTCTTTAATGGTTGCATTTGTGTCTTGAAGACCACCCAAACAGCCATTTTTTCCTCACTACTTATACTTTTTATTGGCAAACAATAACAGCAATGAAATTCATGGTGATTGCTAATTAGTTAGATAGAGAAGTTGTTCTGCAGGCTACTTCAGGGCAAGAGCTATATATTAGAGAGGTGGTATAAATAACTTGATTCTGAAGATTGTTTTCTAAGTTTAAATGGGTAGTTTGCAGGTTGTCTAGTACAGCCTAATCATAATAAGTGGATTTTTTCTTTTTCTGCATACTTTATCAGTAGAATTTTAGTAAGACATTTAGATGGACTCATATTGCAAGTATTATATTAACTATAGCTCATTCATTTAATCTGAGTACATTTGTTCTAGAAAGGTAACTGGAAGCAATAGTTTACCAATAACCAAGTTAGCTAAAGGTGGAAGTAATTGTGACTTAGTTCTGTCAACTTTATAATTTGTTGTGCATTGTTTCTGATTACTCCATAACACTTCTAAAGGATAAAGTTGAATGTAGTTGCCTGATTTTTGCTTTATACAGTCGAACCAGCAAAGCTTTCAGCAACAAGCAAACTGTGAAACAGTGTGGCTGTTCCGAAGTTTATCTGGACTGTTTACAGACATTCTTGCCAGCCCTCAGTTGTCCCTTACAAAAGGATATTCTCAGAAGTGGAGTTCGCACTTTCCTTCATCGAATGATTATTTGCTTAGAGGAAGAAGTTCTTCCGTTCATTCCATCTGCCTCAGAACACATGCTCAAAGATTGTGAAGCAAAAGATCTCCAGGAGTTCATTCCTCTTATCAATCAGATTACAGCCAAATTTAAGGTACCACAAATCTTCAGAGCTCTGAGGCTCTTCTGACTTAAAAGATAAGATGTATTTATCTCTAGGCATGTTTTGATATTTGTCCTTAATTTTTTAAAAAATGAGTTACTTCAGACATGGGTCATGTATTTTTACCATCCCTAATATCTCGCACACTGTCTGACACAAAGGTCATGCTTAATAGATGTTTTAATAAAAACAGACCTTATCTGCTCTGTGTAGCAGAAGAAAACGACTAGTCTTCTGTTTTAGAAAAGCAAATAAAAATAATATCTCGCACACTGTCTGACACAAAGGTCATGCTTAATAGATGTTTTAATAAAAACAGACATTATCTGCTCTGTGTAGCAGAAGAAAACGACTAGTCTTCTGTTTTAGAAAAGCAAATAAAAACCATATTGAGTACTAAATGTCTAAAGAGGTAAATACAAGGCACTATAATTTGGGTGCTCAAGCAGGAGTTTGAAAATAATTCAGTGTGCTAAAGTTAGTTTTGTGTACAAGGAAATTTAAGCCTAGTATAAGCTGGCTAATAAAAATGGCTTAACATTTACATAGTGCTTTCTGTGTTCAGAATCAGTTCTAAACAGTTTTTGTACATTAACTCATTTGATCCTTATAATAAGTAGGTATTTATATCTTATAAATGAGAAAACTGAGGCACAGAGAAGTTAAGAAATTTACGGGTGTATAAAACCCAAGAGTTCAATCATATAAATTAATTGATAATTTAACAATAGAATATATTTTTTGAGAATTTAAATTTGAAAATAATCCATGGCAATATTTGATTGTTAAATATACTGGACCGCATGTTATTTTAACCTGAATCTTAGGCTGTAAGGGTTAAACTTAATGATCTTGAGGCTTTCAGTGATGTGTATGTTATATAGATTTTTTCTTACATTGATACTTGCTAACTGAATTAGGTAAATATATATTCTAAATAGAAACTCTGGAGAAAGACCTTACATAAAAATTATTTTTCTAAGTTTCATATTCATTTTCTTACTCATTTCTGGAGTAGTAATAGTTGTTTCTTATCTTCAGATACAGGTATCCCCATTTTTACAACAGATGTTTATGCCCCTGCTTCATGCAATTTTTGAAGTGTTGCTCAGACCAGCAGAAGAAAACGACCAATCTGCTGCTTTAGAGAAGCAAATGTTGCGGAGGAGTTACTTTGCTTTCCTGCAAACAGTCACAGGCAGTGGAATGAGCGAAGTTATAGCAAATCAAGGTGGGATGCATGCCATGCCTGATTTGTCTGCCTAAGTCCTTGTCACAGTTGTACATCTATATGAGCCAAGAGCAGGTTGAAATAATCATGAAACTTGTGAAGTAGTTGTATGTTGGCCCCTAGGATGACAGTTCATTATTTTCAGGCTGGGAATCAATCACTCTCAGAGCACCTCAAAATTTATTTGTATTCAGTTCTTTATTTCCCAAGGCAGTATTCTTTAATTGGTTTCTAGGAATATAAATAGCATGTTAACCACTTATCAGACTTCACCTGACAATTGAGTCTTACCGGCCAATTTGCCAGTTTGAAATTAAAAGTAAGTGGGAATTTATAGCTCATAATAGAGAATACTGCTGCATAGGAAATCCAGAGAGCAAAATATCTAGGAAATACTGGTTTTTCAATGTTTAATGCTTAAAATTTAGGTGACCAGTTAATAAAAATCAAGGGGTCTTACCAACTCTGTAATACTTTTTGACTTGTTACTGTATATGAAATAAGAGCTTCAGGTTGCCTTTCTAGTTCTTTTTTAAATTAAACTCAAGTTTTTCTCTTCAGGTGCAGAGAATGTAGAACGAGTGCTGGTTACTGTTATCCAAGGAGCAGTTGAATATCCAGATCCAATTGCACAGAAAACATGTTTTATCATCCTCTCAAAGTTGGTAGAACTCTGGGGTAAGATCATTTCTTTTTAGCCTTTATTCCCCAACCTGTTTCATAAGACTCTTCTAGATGAGATGGAACCCTGGTCCTAACAGACAGGAACTGGGAGTTGATTTTCCCAGTGATGAATTAGTTGACTTTCTTTTTTATACAAGATGAAAATTTGAATTCTCTTGACAGGAGGTAAAGATGGACCAGTGGGATTTGCTGATTTTGTTTATAAGCACATTGTTCCTGCATGTTTCCTAGCACCTTTAAAACAAACCTTTGACCTGGCAGATGCACAAACAGTATTGGTAAGCACCTAGGATTCTTCGTATGCCTTGTGTAGATACTGACAATTTCTTCTTTAGTGCTAGGTTGATTGTATTATGTTTTATTATTTTTGGTTTTTGTTTTTCTAATTTAATGATTCAAATTAGGACTTATTTTTTTAAAAGGTTGATGATACCTTCTGGACCTTTTGTGGATTCTTATTGTATTCCAGTGCTAAAGTTGAATATATAAAATTCAGCTCCTTCAGCTTTAACAACCAAGATTCTTTTTCTAGGACCATGAAAGGGTACATGATACAAATATTTTTTTTAAATTGAGTTGTTAGTTTCCTCCTACTACTCTAATTTTAGAACTTATTCTTAGTGGTTTTCTCTAATCATTAAGAGCATTACATGGTAACTTTTCCCCCACATATATGATAGTTCCCCAAATCTTATCTTCAGAATACTTCATGTCAAACAGTTCCCTTTTCTCACTTTCCTACAACCTAGTAAAAGCTAGATTTCATACTTGTAATTTACTACAGTAAGACAGCATTTTGTATTTTTCTGTTTTCTTCTTTTTTCTATCCAACCCACTTATTCCACCTGCCTGTTACCTTTCCTCAAAGGTAAATATTTCCCTGGACAGTGGCCAGGTAAATGAAAAGTTGGATCAGCAACCAAGAAGTGACCATATTAAAATTCTTAAACTTGTTTTTCACAGGCTTTATCTGAATGTGCAGTGACACTGAAAACAATTCATCTCAAACGGGTAAGCTTTGTACTCCTCTTTATTTTCATCTCATGTGTTAATATTTGTTATGGTTTTAATTGTGTTTGACTCATCTTGTTCTTGAAAGCTATATCTTTTATAAAAGGTCATTAACTTCAGTTCTTTTTCAGATATGAGGGAGGGATTGAATGAGGTTAGCAGTATCTGTTACTGTCATTCATGTTTTTGGTAACAAGAAGGTTAAAATGTATGTTTGTTTTGGTTCGACAAAGGATTTGAAAAATCTTTTTTTTTTTAGGTTTTTTTTTGTAGCATCTTTAAAAATTAGCATATTCATTATTACAAATCGTAAGTTTTCTTGGATTTGAAAAATCAACCAGAATTTCAGGATACAGATTTCACCCTCTAATAGGCTTCCTCACAGCCAGATTTCTTCAACTTCTTAGTATTACAAATAGAGCACTTCACTACTTTAGAACGTCCTCTTCTTCCTTGTCAATCTAATCATTTGTACAAATCATACATGATTCTGCATATTTTTAAGTAACTTGAATTGCTTGCCAGCATTTAAAAATTAGATACTTTTCTATTTTAAACAAAAATTCCTATCCGATTTCTCTCAACGGCAGAATGCCAACATAGGACTGGCATTTCCACATAGCTTCAGTCAACTAAAGAGCAGCAGTTCCCCTCATGCCCTAAAAAGAACATGAGCTCTTGTTTGCCAGTCTCCATTCAGCCCACTCACTCATTTGAACTTGAGTTTTTTGGGGGGTTTTTTTTTTGTTTTGTCCTTTTTGAGACTGGCCGCACCGCGCTCAGCCAGTGAGTGCTGTGAGTGCACGGGCCATTCCTATATAGGATCTGAACCCGCGGCGGGAGCGTCTCTGCGCTCCCAGCACTGAACTCTCCCGAGTGCGCCACAAGCTCGGCCCTGAACTTGAGTTTTTGATTCTGGTAGAGATTTGAAGTGTTTTTGATTCAGCAGCATTTTCTCAACTCCTGTTATGTGCTAGGGTGAGGGGGGTGTGTTTTCAAATAAAGATGAATAAAAAGTCCAATATTTATGGAGTTCCTAATCAAGGGAGACTGATGCATAAATAACTCTCAATTGGGTTAAGTACATTAAGAAAGATGTATAAAATATTGTGGAATTAAAGCCAAATAAGCAATTTTGCCTAAGTGGGGGCAGTCTTACGCAGGCCATAGGCAAGAAGTGATTTTTTTTTTTTTTTTTGATAGGCCCTGAGACGAATGTAGATTGATTAGACTGACAAGAGAGGGAGCTGGCATTCTGGGAAGAGCTAAGTGGGTGTATGAAGACAGATCAGGTGTTACACAGTAGGTTTGGTGAGAAATAATAGTATTATCCTGTTTAGCTAAAGTACGGAGACAGAAGTAATCTAAAAAAGTAAGATGGGATAAGGTTGTTGAAAGCCTTGCATTATGTGTGAAAAGTTGGGAAGTCAGTAGGCAGCAGAGTTGTAATTTAGGATAGCTAGGTGGGGAAAAGTGCTCAGAGAGTAGATTGGAATAAGAGTCTGAGGCAGTTAGAATTAAATACTGATTTGGGAGTCCACAGCATATAGTCATTCAAAGTGAAGTGGTAGGAATTAATGAGACTTTCTAAGACCAAGACAAAAAGAACCTTGGCTGAAGCAAAAGTGAAGAGAAAGCTAGAAATAGTACCAAAGGTTAGAATATTATGAAAGCTAAAGGAAGAGAGTCTCAAGAGAAGAGACTGAGTGGCATTGTTGAATGCTAGAGTCAAGGAGGATGAAGAATGAAAAAAACCCAGAAAGAATGGTATTTATAGGGCCGGCCCGGTGGCGCACTGGAGAGTCAAGGGTTCAGATCCCGGTTCCCGCTCACTGGCTGAGCACGGTGCAGGCGCGACACCGAGGGTTGCGATCCCGTTACTGGTCAGTAAAAAAAAAAAAAAGAATGGTATTTATAGTTCAGAAGTGTTTGTGTTGGCCATAGAAACCTAATTTATTTATTTATTTTTTATTTTTTTCTAAAAGATGACCAGTAAGGGGATCCTAACCCTTGACTTGGTGTTGTCAGCACCACGCTCTCCCAAATGAGCTAACCGGCCATCCCTATATAGGAAGCCGAACCTGTGGCCTTGGTGTTATCAGCACCACATTCTCCCAAGTGAGCCATGGGCTGGCCCTTAGAAACCTAATTTAAACACACAGGAATTGAGTCAAATGGTATTATATTTGAAAAATTTTTGCTTTTTGTTCTATTTTCTCATTCTTTTGACTTTCTTGAGGTACAAGTTTACCTTTCTGGATTAAAAAAAAAAAAAAACTCTAAGTGGTAACAGTGGTGTTATATGAGATGATAGACAATGCATAGGAAGTAAGCTTTAAGAGGGTAAACTAAAGAAAAAGGTGAGCAGGAAAGTAGAAGGAATCTGGAAAACTTTCAGATCCAGTGTTACCTCTTCTTAATTAAGAACAGTTTTCCTTTAAAGTGACCTAGATTCATTAGATTAGAGGGGCCAAGAGTCAAGGTAGAGAGGAAACATGAATGAACTTCCTTTCATTCAGAAGTAGGAATATTAAACAGGAGATCCAGGTGTTATTGCAGGGAAGAGTGCACTGAAGAGAGATGGATTGATTTTGTTTTGATAACTCTTACTTTTATTTTAGTTGGACCAGATTGAGATCATCAGCATAATAAAGCCTTTAAGTTAGAATCAAGTGTGAAAGTGAAATAACTTTTTTTTTTTTTTTTTGAAGTATTGGATTTTGCTACATTTGCTTGAGGCCACACTCTCGGAAGAAACACATTGGTGTAGGGAAACCATTTTCACATTTTATCCTACATTCCTTTGTAGCTGTTGTAGCTGCTGGGAATGGTTGGTGTTCAGAGTTTAGTTTGTGGAATTCTCCCTTCCTTCCACTAAGCTCACCAAAAAAAAAGCCAGAAAAACTATTATTATGGGTTTTAGCATCTGGAAATACTAGAAGATGGCCTCTATTGAAGAGCTATGGCTTTAGAAGTCAAGCCACCTGCTTTTTAGTAAAGGTTTCATCAGCAGCAGACTGGGCAACTTGCCTTCTGGTTCTTGGTTTCCTCATCTGTTCCATCTGGCTACTAAATTCCTGTTCCCTAGTTTGTTTTACAGGAAAAAGAGGATGTGCTTTTGTTGCTATTATCTTATATGTGTTCTTGTATATGTTCAAGAACATGTTTTGTGTCTTGCTTGTATTTTAGTTTCTAAAGATAATGGTTGCCCTGGCACCGGCTGAAGGCTTCCCCCCTTGCATTCACAGACACCCTATAATCCGCTCAGTGATAGACTGAACAGGAGCACCTTTCTTTGTTTTCCCCTTTAAGTCCATGGAAGCCTCTGGCATTGTGATCTCCTGGATTTATAAGAATATTTGTTTAAGTCATCTTTAGCAATACTTAACACTAAGTAATGTTAACATATAGTGAATGCTAAGTGCTACTCTAAGAGCTTTATCTTTCTTAACTCATTGAATCCTCATAATAACCTCGTATTTCAGATGGAGGAACTGAGGCTCAGAGAGGTTAAATAACTTGCCCAAGTTACCAGAGCTTCAAATCTGGCAGCGGCCTGGCTCTAGAGTCTGTATTCTTAATTACAATACTATATAGTCTTTAAAGTACTCGTGTTGTTCTAGTTTCTTTTTATACACTACTAATGTCAAGAAAGAAAATAATGAAGTTATAATGATCTTTTAATCTTCAGGGCCCAGAATGTGTTCAGTATCTTCAACAAGAATACCTGCCCTCTTTGCAGGTAGCTCCAGAAATAATTCAGGTAAGAATTGCTGTAGTGGATTTTGCTCTTAATTTAATTAAGGAAATGTGACTGCACAGTTCAATCTAAATTTTGATTCAAGTAAGCAAAACTATTCAACTTGATGTTTTGGTTTGTGTAGGATAGCAAGAGTACTTACCCTGGAGTTCAGGCTTCAGGGGATCTGTGAAGTCAAATGGGAAAATTTTTATATTTTTATTTTCACTAACCTCTAACAGAAATATTATTTCCTACCATTGTATAATACAGGTGACAGATCACAGTAATAGTGTTACCTATGATTTTTTTCACCAACAGAAATCACAGATATTTTCATATCACATAAGTCGCTGCAAATATCTCAAAACGTTGTTTATGCTTATCTCTGTTTTGAAATTATAAGTTATTAGGCAATATCACTGTACCTTGTTACCTAATGACTTAATAAGTCTTATTATTCTACCACACTTAAAATATTTTGATAACCATAATTCATTATAATTGGTTTCCTTTGTAATCCCATGTATTGTATTTTATGCGTTTTTAAAAAAACATTCTAAAAGGAGTCTTCCTCAGACTGCCAAAAGGGACCACAGCACATAAAGAACCTCTGTACTGAAGATGTGTGCCAGGTAGTACATTGTACATATGCTAAGATCATCAATGCTTAATTTGTAAATCTGAAACTATATTTTGAGGAAAGTGGCTGGAAAGCTACCTTTTATTTTTGCAATTTTATCATTTGTATAATAGCACTGTTATTTTCTTGGCAAATAGTTTTCCAGACTTCTTACGTGGTGGTACATGGAGCTAATGAGGTATCAAACTTTTAATTAAAAACAGAATTACGGGCCGAACCTGTGGCTCACTCCGGAGAGTGCGGCGCTGAGAGCGCTGAGGCCGCAGGTTCGGATCTTATATAGGGATGGCCGGTGCGCTCACTGGCTGAGCGCGGTGCGGGCGACACCAAACCAAGGGTTCCGATCCCCTTACCGGTCACAAAAAAACCCAAAACAAACAAACGATAAAAAAACAGAATTACAATCTCTTGTGTAGACTTTAACATTTGTTTCTTCCTCAACAGTGTTTTGGTTATTTTATTTTACCATGGTAAGAACACTTAGCATGAGATATACCTTCTTAACCAATTTTTATATGTACAATACAGTATTGTTAATTATCAGGACAGTCTTGTACCTATACAACATTAGATAGACCTCTAGAACATATTCATCTTGCATAATTGAGACTTTATGCCTGTTGTATTAGTCCATTTTCTGTTGCTTATAAGAGTACCTGAAACTGGGTAGTTTATAAAGACACAAAATTTATTTCTTACAGTTCAGAAGCTGGGAAGTCCCCAGTCCAGGGGGCGCATCTGGTGAGGGCCTTCTTGGTGGTGGCTCTACAGTGAGGCAGGGTGTCACAAGGAGAAATGGCTGGGCAAGAAAGAACTAACCTCCTTATTTGTTCCCCTTTTAAAGCCATCAGAACCATGCCCATTACTCCATGAATGGATCAATCCATTCACAAGGGCAAGGTCCTCACAATCTAATCATCTCTTCAAGGCCCCACCTTTCAATTGCCATAATAGAATTTCACACCCTCTTAATACTGTCACAGTGGGGATTAAGTTTTTAATACATGAACCTTTGGGAGACACATTCAACCCATAGCACTCGCTGATTAGCAACTTCCATTTTCTTCTCTCCCTGCTCCTCTTTATTGATGGTTTCCTCATTCTTCCTCTCGATTTTTTTTTTTATGTGCTATATAATCTCCTTATTGCTTTTGGTCTCTACTTCCACCAGGACCTGCTCTCCATAGGAAGGGTGATGATGTTCTTAAGTATCATGATCTGCACCCAGGGGTTTTGGTATTGAATCTGACTGAGGTACTTATGTTGAAAAACACAGTTTTCTGATGCCCTTACCCAGCTCCCTGTGTATGTTGTGATTGACTATTATGACCTTCACTGAGTCCCTGAACACTACATCGCCTTGGCCCAGGTACTGCAGATGGAGAAGTGCCCCTGCATGGGCATGGCAGCAGCTCAACATCAAGGAGAAACAAGAGAGCATCAGATGCCACTGCCCCTGGTGGATCTCCACTTCTCTTCAGCACCATTTCCACTTCTAAATCGCTTTGGATAGTATGGACACTCTAGCAATGTTGAGTCTTCCAACCCATGAACACAGATGTCTACCAACAGTGTTTTTTAAAAGCTTATAATGCTGATTCTTAAGAGGCTTTGAAGGGCAGGCCGTGGCTCACTTGGGAGAGCGTGGTGCTGACAACACCAAGTCAAGGGTGAAGATCTTCTTACCAGTCTTCTTTTAAAAAAAAAAGAAAAAAGAGGCTTTGAAAAAATTGAGAAATAAGGTAGATGTCACATAAGGGTAATTTATAATTACTCTTTTTTAATGAACTTAACTCATTTGTAATGAATTTATGATCTCATTTCATGACATACTACCTTTAATTTCAGAGATATTAATGACTTTCTTGGTTATCATTTGTATATATAAGTAAACTTAAAAGTTTAGTGAAACAGTAAATTACTAATAACTCATGTTATCTTAGTGCCCATCAAAAGTAGAAATATACCATTCAGTTTACAGCTAATACTCTTCTAGATTGCGAAATGTTTCATATATGCCTTGTATTAGTCCGTTTTGTGTTGCTATAACAGAATACCTGAGACTGGGTGATTTATCAAGAAAAATGAAATGTATTGCTTACAGTTTCTGAGGCTGAGAAGTCCAAAGTCCATTTGGTGATGGCAACAGTGACCCAGGGGTCTTACATTTCAAGACGGTGGAAGCGGAGAGAGCAGAGAGAGCAAGAGAGACAGTCTCTCCTCTTTTAAAGCCCCTCAGAACCACACCCCTGACCACCATTTTTAATCCATTCACTACTGCATGGTCCTACAATCCAATCATCTCTTTAAGGCCCCACCTTTCAATTGCCGTAATAGGATTTCCCACCCTCTTAACAGTCACAGTGGGGGGGCTAAGTTTCTAATACATAAAACTTCAGAGACAAAATTCAAGTTTCAGGTAGTTTGGTGGGGACATAATTCAATCCACTACATGCCTTATGCCTTATATTCTGACAACACTTTTTGCAGAATTTTAGTAGAGAGAATCATCTCTTTCTTTTGGTCTAGCTCAGCTCAGTTACCCCTCTTATCACATGAAAACAGCCATAGCATTGTAGTGTTTGTCCCACTCACACTTCTGGGGCTTGAGTCTCCCTTGCTTAGGAGAGCCATCTTCTCAGAAGTCAATGCAGCCTGTCTGACAAGTACTACATTTGAAAATGTCATATAGGGCTGGACCGTGGCTCACTTGGGAGAGTGTGGTGCTGACAACACCAAATCAAGGGTTAAGATCCCCTTACCGCTCATCTTTAAAAAAAAAAAAAAGAAAGAAAATGTCATATAACTTTCTGTGGTGAGGAACTGTTTGAGGTGATTTTGATAAGTTATCATAAGAATCCTGTGGCATCAAGCAACTTTTATGTTATTTACAGATGATGGATAAAGAAAATATGGTATACACATGCAGCGGAATATTATTCAGCCTTAAAAAAGGAAAGAAATCCTGCCATGTGCTACAATATGAATGAACTTTGAAGATGTTTTGCTTAAGTCAGTCACAAAAAGACGAATACTGCTTGATTCTGCTTATAGGAGGTATCTAACGTAGTCAGGCTCATGGAAGCAGAAAATAGAATGGTAGTGGTCAGGTGCTGGGGAAAGGGGAAATGCGGAGTTGTGCAGTAGGCATAGAGTTTCAGTTTTGCAAGATGAAAAAGTTCTAAAGATCTGGTATACAACAATGCGCATGTAGTTGACTTTTACATGTACTGTACATGTAAAGGTGGTTAAAATGGTAAATTTTAAGTGTTTTTACCACAATTTTAAAAAGAAAAAAATACTGTGGATTCAAATTAAGATGCATTAATACAAATATATTTGTATTCCTCTTTCTACCTTCCCTTCCCACCCCCCCCACCCCCCACC
>NW_007726882.1:106759-124200 GCF_000696425.1 Galeopterus variegatus
CCCACCCCCCAGGAGTTTTGTCAAGCGCTTCAGCAGCCTGATGCTAAAGTTTTTAAAAATTACTTAAAGGTAGGTATTTGAGAAAATTACATATTTTCATACAATTAGGTAATGTTTGGGAGCCAAGGAAGAATACATCTGTACTGTAGTTTGACCAACTGTCACTTATTTTGGGATCTCTTTGCTCTAAAAGCTGCTTCTAAGAATCTGCAATTACAGATGTTCCTGTGTAGCCCCTTTCAACTAAGCTCTTGCAAAAGATCCTAAAAAATTAGGTAAGCACACCGAATGTACACACCTTACTTAGTATATTGGTATGAAAATGCCAGTTTTCTTTTATAGTTTCATGATGCAATTAAATGTAAACTAGAGGATTGGGAGAAGAAAAAATGTTAAGAACAGTTGTCCATATTAAGTTGAAAAAGGAAGGAACTATAAAAATATAAAAAACAGAAGTGTGAGTTATTTGCTTATATTTTGAAACATTTAAATTGTAAAGCAGACAAAGGAAAATCCTCAGATTTGGCCATCAAGGCTCTTTTTACATTCATAAAATCATTGATTTTTTTAAAAACCTATAAGTTGACAAGAAGTGCTAAGTGTTTATTTGGTATTCATAGTTACAGTTAAATCCATGAGATAAACCGATCTGCTCTCACCTAGGTAGTCAGTCATTTCACACTTCGTGACTGCTTTTTATGTACTAGCTACTATGGTAACTGTTGCAAATACCACTACAAGTGATTTTCCCTGCCCACAAGGTGCTCGTAGTCTAGAAGTAGTGTGACAGGGTGAGGAACTATTTTTATTTTTATTCATTATCTTAATTCAACAGATTTGAAGGCAAGGACTGTATTAAATTTCTTGGTAACAGGTAACAGTGAATTGCTACCTGATTCTTTTGCCCAAGACATTTAACAGAATTGCTAAGTCAAAGGGCTTTGCTAAGAAAATAATTAAGTGTGCCATCCTTTGACTGTGGTTCTAATATCTTCCCTTGTCAGTTTTTTTCCTAGTTGTAGTTTGTCAGCTTAAACATCTCAAAGAGTATGTGTGGAAGACTATTGAGAATTATTTTTTCTCATTGGGAACCTTCCCTCCCCCACTTCCCCATAAAAGAAAAATACCTATGTAAGTAACTTCAGTTAAATAACTGATCAATCAAACTGGATTAAAGGACTTAAAAAACCTTAAACTATTAGAGGTATGTGTACCTGTAGATCTAGGAACATTGTGAAGGCTTGTGCTTCCCATGAATATATTCATCTACACAGCACTTAAGCCCAACTTCTTCAGTGATGGCATTTCCATCTTAGTGATGGCATTATACTTCTAGTTGAAAAAAATGAAGTTCATTCTTTTTTGTCTATTCCTGCCTTCGTATCTGATTCCCAGATCTTGCTGATTCTCTCCTCCTTCATGCTCCCTCTTCGTTTGGATCTCCACTGCTGCTACTTGGGTGTAGGTTTATGGGTGTAGGTTTTTATTATCTCACTTCCTTCACTTGTTCTAGCCAAGGTGATCTGTTTGAAAACATCAAACAGTCCTTTGAAATTCATTCCCCTTCCTCATTACCTTCCTATATAATAGTTTACTAAAAATAAGTTCATGTTTCTTGGTTTGGCATTTAATTTTTTTTCCATATTCGGATCTCAGACCACCTTTCTGGTTTCTCTTTCAGGAATGGTCTTTGCTATTCTTTCTGTTCTTTAATAATGCTGCCTTATTAGCAACCCTCCTCCTTTATGAATTCTACCCATTCTTCTAGGCTTATTTTAAGCATGGCTTTCTTTTGTTCATATGGTGATCATTTTTTTCTCTGCATTTAGCCAATAGACTATTTTTTAGATGAATATCTGATCTGTTAGGTGCTGGTGATACAACGATAAATACAGTCCTGTCTGTAAAGAGCTTACTGCCTACCATTTATTATTTCTAGTGCTCACTTAACATATACCTAAATGTGAATGGTAATATGTAATACTGGTCCAGTGTCTAGCACAGCCTCTAGCCTCTTCTCTATTAGTCTCAAATATTGAATGTGAAGTACTTTTTAAAAAACATTTATCATTTTATTTATTTATTTATTTGGCAGCTGGCTGGTTCAGGGATCAAACCCTTGACTTAGGTGCTGTTAGTTATCAGCACCACACTCTAACCAACTGAGCTAACTGGCTAGCCCCTGGGAAGCACTTTCTAATCTTTAAATAAATAGTAAATTCCTAAAGGGATTAGGACTGCTGTCTTTAGCTTTGACTTGTTTCTTCCTCGAAATTTAATTTCCAAGTGTTAATTTTGACAGTAGTGCCAGTCATTAAAAAGGTGTCATAAGCATGTTTTCTTCTGACCACTTGAATCTCATAGCATTAGAGGTAATACCTTATTTTCAGTACTTTTCCAGTTGGGTGATGTCAGCATAAGTTATATGTAGACTTTATCAAATTCTCCAGATGAAAAAGTTCTTATCTTGGATTATGTGTGGATTTATGAAATATGTGAAGTGTTTTAGGTGAAAAAAGTGGTATCTTCTGACATTAATATTAATTGTCCTAATATTTTATTCACAGGTGTTCTTCCAGAGAGCAAAGCCCTAAGGACTGGATTTCCCTGTGCCTACTTCATGATCAAGAATTCCAGTTAATAATTTATAAAGAAGCGATCTTTGTGTGCCATTCTCACTGGTCTTTTAACATTGTTTTGAGCTTATTGCAGTATATGTATTGGGACTTTTCTGTAAAATGGGTGTAACTTTCCCTAATTGTCACAGGTATGTGACAACAAAAGAAGTTGCTTACATGTCAGCTCAAATTGTTTTATATAAAAATGCTGTTAAAAGACAGCAGAGTTATCCTAGCACCTTAGTGTTTTGGTTTATTTTTTATTTTATTTTATTTTATTTTTTGAAACTTTAAGTCCTTTGTAAAGACCATAGCAATGGGAAATGGTGTACTTTTTAAAAAAATTGCTGCATATAAAATGTTTGAAAATTTTAATTTTCTTTTATGTGTTCATACATATAAAGTATGGGGGGAATACAACAATCAAAACTAATTTTTTGTAGATAGCCGTTATATTTCTCTAAACTGTTTCAATGCCAGTGTGTATTCTACAAAAAAGGGTTTCATAAATTAATGGATTTAAACGTAGGTGCCAGTGTTATGCCTTTTTTATAAAAAAATAAATTTACGTAGTGAAATATACCAAGTCTTTTCTGGAATTATTGTAAACACTTTAGCCTTATTTAGTTGTCTTAATCTTTCCCTGATTATTTCCCATTTAAAGGTTTGCAAATACGAGTATGTGGATGCTTTATTTCTTCTAATTATGCTCCTAAAAGGTTATGTGCAACTTAGTTCTATTAAATAAAAGTCTTTTAAAAATGTACTAGAGCTAATAATATTGATTGGACCATCATCACATGTTGTACACAGGTGATGGTAGTCAACACTGTACCCCCAAAACATGTATAATTAATTATGCTTCAATAAAAAATAAAAAGAAAACAGTTCTTTGCACATCTGATTAGGGGCTGCTAAGGCCAGCATTGAAAAGAGGGGAAGGTTCTCAGGTGGATAAAAAATATAGATACTAGAAAAAGCCTATGTGAATCTGTTGTTAGGATTTAAAAATCTCAATTTTTTTTCTCTTTTATTGGATATACTTAAAGCATGGCATATCTCTGTGTTCATGTTTGTAAATAATAGCTAACCACTTAATTACTAGAAGTACTTTCCCCTACCTTCCTCCATTTGTATTCATGACTACTGGGGAAAGCAAGAGGAAAAATAATAGTATCAGTAGTAGCACTGGAAAATTAAGAAGAGGGACAAAACTGAGCAGCAGAATTAGTACAGATATTTAAGTTTAAATTCTAAAAGCCCAATTAAGATTTTTGGTGAGAGGGTTTTGTGTGTGTTTGTTTTTAACCTTTGGCCAGTGTGTCTTCTAGGGGTTTCATGGATAGGCTTCAATGGCCTATAAACTCCCTAAAATTGTATTCTAAATTGTACATGTGAATCTTATTCTGGGTTTAATTCCAGAAGAGATTTTAAACATTTTCCTTAAATCATGGAATAAAGGCACTAAAATAAATTGACAAATATAAAAATAGGTCACTGGAATGTATATTATACTTCAATTAAAATGTTTTAAAAATAGACAAAGCGAAAGCTGGGTGTTTCTTTGATAGGCTCCCCTGTACTACTGGCGAGAGAATTGTATCTATTGCAATAGTAGTAATTGTCCAAAGTATACTAATGAGTAACACAGCATAATGGTTAAGAGCTTACACAGCACAGCTTCTAAGCCCAGATTAAGTAGATTCAGATACCAGTTCTGTTAGTAACTGGTTTTAGAACCTTGTTCAAGTTAAATAACTTCTTCCTGCTTCAGTTTCCCTATCTGTAAATTGGGGAAAATGATAGCTACCTCATAACTCATTAAGATTTCAATGAGTTAAATATGAAAAGAGCTTATTACGTAAAGGCTGGATATTAGCTTGTATTATTGTACTATTCCATACATGGAAAGGTAACAACTCCTTTTTCCTAGCTGTTTAAAAGCCCTTCAGGGCCCAGCCCATGTAAAGGCTGGATATTAGCTTGTATTATTGTACTATTCCACACATGGAAAGGTAACAACTCCTTTTTCCTAGCTGTTTAAAAGCCCTTCAGGGCCCAGCCCATGGCTCACTCGGGAGAGTGCGGTGCTGATAACACCAAGGCCACGGTTTCAGATCCCATGTAGGGGTGGCTGGTTAGCTCACTGGGTGAGCATGGTGCTGACAACACCAAGGCAAGGGTTAAGATCCCCTTACTGGTCATCTTTATATGAAGAAAAAAAAAAAGAAGCCCTTCAGAAGATTCGCATGTGTTGAGAGCTAAGTGAAATCAGGACATGGAAACTAAGAGTAATAGAAATTAAATTCTTCATGTTATATAATCATGTATAGTAATTCCTATCATTCTTTGAAGTTGTTGAGGGTACTGTCACAATTAGGAAACTCTGTTCCATCATGAGTTACATTATTTCCAAAAGCAAGCACCCAAATAATTGTCTCAAGGGTGAATCTCACCTTTTACAGATGAGATAATTGAGGCTAAAGAATAGGATTTGTGTGACTTGACTATGGAATTGCAGGATTTTTATGATGCCTGATCTAGTCTTGTGTCTGACAGTTTAATTGAATCTTGATGCTAATATTAATTCATTCACAAGTTGCTTGACCTTTGAGAAAATGCTGTGTGGTATTCTAATGTGCATCATTTATTATGTGGTAAACATGAATCAAGGCCTATGGCTCAGTCACATTTTCTCCTACAGCTTTGAGCTGTGCGTTTTACTGATGGCAGGAACTTTGACGTCTTCACTCTTGTCATTAATGAACTGAAACTGGTTAAATTGTTGGCAGTGAATAGATGTTAGAATGGTTCCATCACTTAAACGTTTAAAATTCTAGTAAAGTAACTTCCTTTGTAAGAACTCATTAGAGTGGGCTTTCATTCTGTCTAAAGAGGTAAGAAACTTGCTTAAAGTCAGTAATTGGCAGGGAGAGCTGGGACTGCAGCCTCAGGTCTGTTTCATTCAAAAGCCTGTTCTTAACCACTGCCATGGTTTCCTATTCATTGCTGCTTGCTGTAGTACTCCTCTGGAAAGAACCCCTTTACTCTGCTCCTCCACTCAGAAATTTAGCCCTAGATCAGTAAGAGTCTCTGTACCCTGCTCATGTTGGCAAAGGCTGCGGTGCTGTCAGTGGGCAGAAGGGACCTCTTTCTAGGGATCTTGGCTGCACGAATTTTGCAGGACCTGATTTTAGTAGTTAAGCTTTAGTTCTTAAATTCCTTTTTAATTTTTTTATTGTAACATAGTTGATTGTACATTTCTGTGGGGTACAGAGTTGAATATCATTACTTGTGTACAATAAGTGTTGCTCAAATCAGGATAATTAGTATATTCAACATTATACTAGTTCTTAAATTCTTAAGTTTAGTACTTAAGTTCTCCGATATTGCCATTCCAAAATACAGTTGAAAGAGGGAATTAAGTGAACATATTTACCAGTAACATACTTGTTGAGTGCCTGCTTATAAGTGCCTGGCTCTTGTCAATTCCTGTGGAGAATTCACGTCTGAATTATTGTGAGACGATAATCTAGCTTCACTGCAGCCGAAGTGATCCTTGAAATAGATACAAATCTCTCCCTCCAGCCTATGTTATTCTCCAGTGAGCGCCCCTCATGTGTCCAGCATGCTGCCCACCTGTCATTTAAATGTTTGTAATCACTAGTTCAATACCCGACTTCCCCACACTTTGCGCTCTGGGACAGAGCGGGACTTGGAGGTGCGGCAATCTGAATTACTGTGTTCACTGCTCAGGGCTCCTCGGCTTCACCCTCAAGAGTAAGGGGTGGAGACAGGCAGAAGGTGTGGACAGGGTGGGTCTTCAGCACCCTACCGACCACGTCCCTCGCTACAGCGGTCCAGGCAACCTTCAACAGGAGAAGTGACTGTGAAGGCGGCGACGGCGGCCAGATGGGCCGGCAGGCGTGCGCGCACGCGCACCCTCGTGCGCCGGCCGTCGGTCACGTGACCCCTGGCCGGGGCTCGCGAAGCCGGAAGTGTCCCGGGGCGCGAGAAGGCCGCGGGAACCCGCTGGCGCTGGCGCGGTGGAGACCCGGCTGGGTAAGTGCGGAGGACGTGCGGAGGGGCCGAGGCTGTCCGGCGCACGTGAGGCCGGGCCCCGCACAGCCGGGCGCGCAGCGCTCCCGCCCCCTGTGGGTGGCTGGGATGCTGAGTCAGAGCGGGGGCGGGGTGGGGGACCCGAGAAGCCCCGCACAAGCGGAGGCCGAGCCCTCGCCGGACCCTGGCTGCGCGGACACCGCCTCCCGGGCGTCTGGGGCGTCGGAAGCCAGTGGAATGGTCGCGCGGGCCCAGTCCCCTCCATCTCCACTCCTCGCCCCGGGCCCTCCCCGGTCCGGCAGTGTTGGGCATGAAGAGGACGACTCCGTTACCGGGTCTGGGCCCTGGCTGCCCCGGCGAAGGAGGGGTGTCTTTTTCCCTTGGAGTCGGACTTTCCGCCTTCTACCCCTCTTTCCGAGCGTTGAAAGTGATTGGCAGTTAAATAGATTGATTTTTCAGACAATTAAAAAGAGACGTTTCACTAGGGTTTCAATGATGTTAACAGTAGAGGCTGACTCACCGGAAGCTGAAAGCAGATATTTTTAATATACACATATAAAATTCCCAAACGTTTCCTTGCTCTTGGACCTGGCTGATGGGTTTATTTTCTAATCCATTTCCCAGGGTTTTTTTTAGTAAGTGGCTTCAAAACAAGTTCTCCCCAATAATTGTCAACTGTATAACCGAAGTCCGACCTTTTTCATTATGGAACTCCTAATATAATGTCTGTTTAATAAAGGATTCACTTAATGGTAGAGGTTGGAAATCCTGGAAATTTGTCCATGGGCCAGGTCACCAGACCTGTTTTCATCCTTGGACAAATGGTAACTTTCGTTTTGGACAGTAAAAGGAAGTAGACTTAAAACAGCATTACCAGTAACATACTTGTTGAGTGCCTGCTTTATACTCTTGTCAACATTTTGAAAAAAAAAAAAAATTAAAAAAAAAATCTTGGGAAAATTTATATAGCAAGCACCTTATGGGTATGCTGAGTCATATTCTAGCATGTTGTTATTGTGGGGTTATTCGGAAGAGAGTTTTAGAAGACATTTCCCCTGATCACTATTGTGATCACTGTTGTGAAACCATATTTTTATGTCTTTATATAGAGAGCAGATATCTTAACCAATAAATGTGTTTTCTAGTATCCCCTAGGTACATATAGGTACTTAATGATACTATTTGCCTTTTACAGTTATCTGAAGCAGAGTTACAGTAATTAGGGAAGATTTTCATTAGATATTTGAGTTTATTATTGGCTCTTGAATGGAATGCGTTAACTGACAAATGTGTATTCCTTACTTGTGAAAGGAGAATCTTATTTTTATTGCTTATTTCCAATAAGTTGCTGTATATAAAATTCCGTACCTGAATTAGATGGATGGTAAAATTATGTGAATATATTCTAGTATACCAGAGATTGGTGAAATTTAGATCCCTGGCCATTTTATATGTTCCTAACCCTCACAAAATACTCCAGCATACTGCTTTTTGTTCTAACTTAATATGAGGGTATATTAAGATCTGTGTTTTGATGTCATGTTATAGCAGATTTGGAGAGGGGGCATGGTGGATCTAGGGTTTATGCTATGTTAGCATACCTCATTTTTATTCCAACGTGGAGTTCAAATATTTTAAATATTTTTATAGCTCCGTAACTTTTAAGTATTAAGAACAAGGCTAGAGGTGATGCCTATTTTTTTTTTACTTGGCAATATATACTTTGTGTATATCGATATATTTGGAGGCTGGAGAAACTATCCTTAGATTAGTTTCAGAAAAGTTAATAACTTCTCAGGAATAATAATTTTTGCATCTTTCCATTTATGATCGTCATGCTCAGTGTAGGTGAAATTTTAGGTTATATAAATGTTACACAGTGGCAACAGTTGTTTTCATTAGTGTTGCCCTGCCCTTGAAGGAAACAATGTAATTTTATCTATATTTCTGTTATATTTTGCATTATTACTTTTTTTATTTTAAAACAGTTAAAAATATAATTTATCATTGATTAATCTTTCAGAACATTTGAAGGAGGTCAGTAGCCAATGTCACTGTCATTGACAAAGGTAAAATTAGAAGAGAAGTACATGTTTCTTTCAGCCCTGTGATAAGTGAATTAAATTGAATATAAAAGATATCATTGGTTATTTTTTTTTTCCTGCAGCTGGCCACCATGGGGATCTGAACCCATGACCTTGGTGTGCTATAATATAGCTGTGCTCTAACCAACTGAGCTAACCAGCCAGCTTGCCTACTGTTTTTTTTCAGAGCCCACACAGCATTTTAGCCTTTAATATTGCTAGAAACTTAGATTTTTACATTGGACTATTTATGTATTTCAGTTTAGCAGTAAATAATGGGTGATCTTACTTGAGACCTAAAAATAGCTAACATTTGTTTCTTAACTATATAATTCTCTTAAAACACGCATGCATATCTTTTCTTTTCTCTTAGTATCACAAGAGGATCACCTGACAAAGCCGAGATGCAGAGCACTTCTAATCATTTGTGGCTTTTATCTGATATTTTAGGCCAAGGAGCTACTGCAAATGTCTTTCGTGGAAGACATAAGGTTGGTACAGAGAAACCTTGGAAGGCTTTTTATTATTGTATATATTCTCTTCTGAGAAGTGCACTTATACTAAAATGTGCAATTTGGTGATTTTAATTCTTTGTCTAAAGACATTTTCCAGTGGTTTTTGTGATTTTTTTTTTTTTTTTTGGTCTAAAGAAATTGTTTTTAATGATTTTTGTGATTATTTAAGGTATAGCTTGTTTCAGATGTGGGGAGAGGTTATGTGTTAAGGAGCAGAGAAAAACAGGAGTTTGGTTGAAAAGGGACTGGGGAAGATTAGTTTAGCATCGTGCCTTTTGATTCCTTCCCCAACCCAGTAATCCCTATGGTAGTGAGTGATTCCCTAGCAGAAGTTCAAGTGGCAGTGATTTGGGGTAGGAGGCTTATTGGGGAGGCAGATGTGTAGTATGGAGGGGAACCCACTGATAATCATGCTCTACTAAGAGTTCGTGCACCCACTAAAACAGCATCCTACAAGGCAGATTGGAGTAAAATGAGATTCTTAACAAGGAACCCAGGTTTAAAAGTCTGTATCCTTTGGGGCCGGCCCGGTGGCACACTGCTACAGTGCGCCGCTTGAGAGCATGGCGGTGCTCCCGCCGAGGGTTCGGATCCCACATACAGACTGGCCGCTCACTGGCTGAGCTAGGTGCGGACGCGACACCGAGGGTTGCAATCCTGTTGCCGGTCCCGGTCCGGTGCAGGCGCGACACTGAGGGTTGCAATCGGTTGCCGGTCATGAAAAAAGACAAAAAGGAAGGAAAAAAAAAAAGTCTGTATCCTGGCATGAGGTAATCAGAACCTGGTAGTGGAATTGGGAATAGAATAAAAGGACCAATCCCAAAGCCATTTCAAGAACCAAAAGGATTTTGTGTCAGACTCGATATTAGAGGATGAAATTAAAAATAATTAAAATAATTTAAAATGAAGAAATTGAAGATAATTAAAGTTTCTCTTGGAAGGAAGCTGGAAAAATATTGGAGTAAAAAAATCCTTTTATAATGCATATAATCACTAACTTTTCAGCACTATGAATTTTTTTCTTGATCTGTGATTTTGTTTTTAATTGTCTTTAAGTCTTATAATCACATAATTTACAAATTTGTGTACATCGCCTTTACTTTAATCCTTCTAACGAATTGGCAAAAGCACCATTATCAATCACACATACACAGTAGTTATACAGTTTTATGTGTTTTGGAATACCTGTTTAAAGACAATCCTAAATTATAACTGAGCTTGACTTAGTATGGAATTCAAAAGTATAGAGTTTATATTAAACATCTTCAACTCATCATAGTCTATTTCCAGATAACATTATACCACTTTAAGTACAGTGTAAGAACATTACAGCGCATACTTCCTTTTCCCTCTTCCTGTCCTTTGTACTGCTGTGACACATTTCACTTTTAAACATGTTATAAAACTCACAGTGCATTGTTAATTACGCATAGCCATTTCCGTGATCGTGATCTCTCAAATGTAATTTTGATGAGAAAATTAATAAAAAATGCAAAACCCTGTAAAAAAGAGAAAAAAAAATTCAAAAGTTAACTTTAAATTGGTATTATATCTTGTCACTCAGACTTTTAAAAGCATTTGACCTCATCTATCATCTGTAAAATGTGAGAAGCATTAAATATTCTTTATTTGATATTATACATAAACCATGCATAAAACCACACCAAGTAAGTAAAAGGCGGCAGCATTTTAGATACAGGGAATTCTAACTAGATTGGTTTAGTTAAGACCAAAAATATAAAGTAGACATTGCTACTTTATCTTCAGCCCTTGCCTTTAACAGTCTAATGAACACAAATTAAAACACAGGCGAGTCTTGCTTGGTTCTGAGACAGTGAAGGAATTTCCCCAGTATTTAAATTTATTCATGTAATGAGTTACATAAATTTGATATAAAACCAGTTTTCAATAGGTTTTGAGATAACATTCACCATCTTTGTGAAAAGTTGAGCATTACTAATCAAGTCCAGTCATATCTTTAGAAGGGGAAAACGATGATATTATTTACTGAACTGGAAATACTGTCAAAATTTTAAAAACCTGTTATATTCATTTAACCACAAACCAGTCTTCCTTAAATCAGGACTGTCCCAACAAAAATATTCTGTCAGTCATTCATGACCTGAATTCTGGTATATGAGAACAGTTCTTTTTTTTATTGAATCATAATTGATTATACATATTTTGGGGGTTCAACGTTGACGTATGTTGACCAAATCAATATTATTAGCATATACATTATTACAAATCATACTTATTCTTTATGCCCCTTATCCAATCTCTCCCCATCCCCCTCTCCCTCCCCGCTCCCACCTCTGATAACCCTAGATTTCTTCTCTCCTTCTGGAAGAGTAATAGTTACTCTGTTGATTTGTTGCCTAGATGATAGGTCCAGTGCTGAGAGAAGTGTGTTCAGGTCCCCCACTGTTATTGTAGCATAGATGCTTCTTCTGTCACTCTGGAATGGGCTTTGTGGAGAGGAACATCCTCTTCCTTTCTTTAGTCTCTGCTGGTGACTCTCCTTGTGTCAGTGTACTCAAGTGGCTGGCGGGCTATCTGCACAGTGGTTATGGTATCTAGACACTTTTGCAGCAGCTGTGGCCATTTTGGTGGCCATGGTAGGTCCCCCACATGGAAGTGGTGTTTTTGGTGTGCTTCTTGCCTGCTTGTGGGAGAAGGGATTGATCCCCAGATCCATGCCACAGGACCCTGGGCGGGCCCCATGGCAGCATTGTTGTGCCCGGATGCGGGAGGAGGAGTTGATCCCTGGCTCCATCTGTTTTTATATTCTAAGATGTTGTTATGGGGCAGTTGGGAGGGAGGGAGAGAGGGGAAGGGGGAAGGAAATAAGGTAAGAGAAGGAGGAAGGAGGAGGGGTGTGGTTGAGGCCCACAGCACCCCCCCTTATTCCTGGGGGCTTCCAGGGTGGCTTGGTCATGCTGGACTGAATGCAGATGTCAGGGGGGTGTGACTGAAACTCATGGCCCCCCACTGCCCTGGCTTGGGAAACTGGTGTGTTTCCTGCAGTGGCTTGGTGGTCATCACTGGGCTGATTGTGGGTGTCGGGGGGCATGGCTGAGACCCTCTCCGCTTTCTGGCTTGGTAGCCCAGAGGACTTCCAGTCCTTCTAGGTGTTATAGGTGTTCTTTGGTAAAATGAGACCTTTACTAGTTATTATCAAACTTTGTCTCTGGTCAGTGGGTATTTTGTTTTTTTCTTTCAGTTCTGTGTTGGATTATTCACTGTTCCTACTACGTAAACTGCACTGGAACTAATTTTTGTCCTTTGCTTGCTTCTAAAATGGGGAACTTCCTGTGGGGACCAGCACTTGAGCCCTGTGGTTGAGCTAAAAAGCTGCTTTGCTGCTGATGCCCTGGGAAGGCTTTTTGTGCAGCTCAGGTTTTAATGGCTGACTTTGTAGGTACTTCCTGGTCTCATGCGATCTGTTACACCTTGGTTGTGTAGAAACTCTGGTCTGGACCTGAGTCTTTTCATCAAACTGCACTCCCTGCAGATCTGTATTCCTGACCAGTCTCCACTGAGTGGTCCTGCACTGATTGGGGGGCAGGTCAGCTGTCTATGCTGTGCCCCAGTGTTCCCCCAGTGGGCCTGTCTCACCCACCACCCACACTCCAAACACTTCCCATGGGATGGACTGTGTGCCGGTCCCTTGTGATAACTCACCGGTCTCTGAACGACTCCTTTTTTGGTTGTTGTGGCTCCTTGCTCGTGTGTGGGTCCACGGAACCCTGTTGGTGGTCTTGCTGGCGTGAGACCCTCTTCTCCCCTGCTGCCTCCAAGCAACTTCATATGAAGGGCACACCTGTGGCTTTTGCTAGCTCCTGCTCGGTGTGCTCAGCAGCTCCAGCCTTGAAGAGGCCAGGATTCAAAATGGTAGAAGGGATCCTTTCTTTCTGTCATCCTGGCTTCTCCCACCTTCATGAACTCCATAGGTCTCTCCTCTTCCCCTGAGCTCTAGAAGCCCCAGTTTGGCTGTCATTACTTTTTAATAGTTGTAAGTTGGTTGATTTGTGGGAGAGAGTGGCACTGGGGACTGTCTGTTCTGCCATCTTGACCGGAAGCCTGTATGAGATCAATTAAATTATGATGGTACACATAAAAAGTCATGAAACATTTCTGTTTTGTAATAAATAAGTGAGTGGCCAACTATTACTCATTAGCAGCTTTTTTTAGATAAGCTGTCAAGTCTTTCCTTTCTGCCTTCTTCTTAATGCCAGTGAAGATCATTTTTGTTCCAGGGGTGTACTTCTTGGAATTCTCCAAATACTCCATCCGTGTCTCCTCTCCCCAGGTGATGCCTTTGTTCTCGTTGGCATCTGTGTAAGAGAATCCAGCTGCTTGACCCGTTTTCCAACACAGACCATGGAGATTGGACCGTCTTGTGCTTGCCTCCCTTTTCCACAGTGTGTCACTGGGCACACTTCTGAATAAAAATCTTGCCTCTCTCAACATCACCCACTTTTAATTCTCTCTTTCATCACTTGCATTATGAAGGTTCCCACTCAGAAGCCAGACATCCACTCTCTCCAAATTTGTTTTGAAGTAAATGATGTTTTAATCCTCATCGATTCTAACAAACTTTAGTAATCACTTGGTATGCATCAGGCAGTGTGGTGGACTTAGTGAAAATAACTACAACTAATGCACAGTCCCTGTACACAAAAATTTCAAGTTTAGTATCAAGGTGGCATTAGAAAGGATGCAAGTTGGAAACTGATGAGATGGCATATAGTCAGTAGTGATAGAGATTGTATGAGACATATTTAAAGAACCTGGCACTAGTAGATATTTCACATATTTGGTGCTCTTTCCTTATTTAGATATTCAGTGTCCTTCATGTAAGTGCCTACACATAGTAGGCATTCTGTAAATGTTCGTTGAATGAAAAAATGAATGAATGAATGAGGATAGGTTAGACTACCCTAAAATAACCTGAAGTTCAAAGGAAACAAAGATGTAATTTATTCAGTATAGTGTGGAGATTTAAAATAATGATTTGAGAGGTGTAAGAATGGCTCACTCGGGAGAGTGCGGTGCTGATAACACCAAGGCCAAGGGTTCGGATCCCACATAGGGATGGCCGGTTAGCTCACTGGGTGAGCGTGGTGCTGACAACACCAAGTCAAGGGTTAAGATCCCCTTACCGGTCATCTTTTTTTTAAAAGAAAAAGATTGCTAAGACCCTATTGATTATTTGGTCCCTAACAGTCTTCCTGGTGATGTGTTTTAGGACTATACCCCCCAAAATCCTGCTTTCCCTTAACTGTTTAAAGGATTTTAAACCATGATATTAGCTCTCCATTTATTTATTTATTTATTTATTTATTTTTCTGTGTGTGTGTATTTTTTTTGTTTGGGGTTTTTTTTTTTTTTGTTGGTTGGTTGGTTGGTTTTTGGCGGCTGGCTGGTACGGGCATCTGAACCCTTGACATTTTTTATTTATTTATTTTTTTTTTTTTCTGTGTGTGTGTATTTTTTTTGTTTGGGGTTTTTTTTTGTTGTTGTTGGTTGGTTGGTTGGTTTTTGGCGGCTGGCTGGTACGGGCATCTGAACCCTTGACATTGATGTTACCAGAACCACAGTCTCTCAAGCGAGCTGACCGGCAAGCTTCTTAAGCCCTTTTATGTTATTGTTTAGAATGACCAGGTTCTTAAGTTTAAAGCTTGTTATTTAAAGTATATTACCAACTTGATTTGTCTTTTTCATTAAGTTGCCTTTAGCTACTGCTGTGTGTAGGGGAATGTATATGTGTGTTATAACCATGGCGAAGTTGAAGGGAAGAGAGATATAGGAAGAATGTCTTGATCTGCACATGTAGATCTATAAATATAATTCATATACAAGGGTGCTTCAAAAAGTTTATGGAAAGATTCATATTATCTTTAAATTCTGTTTTCCCACAAACTTTTTGAAGTATCCCTGTATGCTTTGACTTAGTGACAGTGAATGATAGGTGACTGTGCAGGTGAATAAAGGGAAAATGGTCCATTTCCACATGAGTCTTAGTAATCTCACAGGTATGATGTAGACTACACAAGTTTGGAAAATACTGGCCTGACTACAGTGGGTACATTGCAACATTGTATTATTTTCCCTGCTTGCTCTTCTGTTAGGATTCTCCTAATTTTAGACTGAGTTTTAGACAATTGTCCTTAACAAGAATCTCTCTGTTGGCCAATATACAGATTTGGCCTGTCCTTACCCTGACTGAACAAATGGAAAAACAGTGTAATTGAACTTTAAATTGTTGTTCTCTCTTAATTTTGTCTGGAAATGGTCAGTAGCTCTTTTTCTCTTTCATTTTCCTCCTGAAAGAATGTATGTCTATTTGTGTATTTGGCGTGATCAGGGTGAGGGGGATCACTTAGATGGTGGCCTGCAAATAGTGATCTTGAGGGGTGGGATTATGAAGCAGTTCATTGGTTTTGAGAAAAGATCATATGATTCTGGGGTGAGGGGAGGATGATGGCTGTGAGGGTGAATCTGTATGGAAAACTATCGAGAGGGCTCCAAAGCAGGAACAGTACAGAGGTCCTGACAGATTGTGAGCCATGAAATATCTTCTGCTCAAAGAGAAAATGATCTTTCCACTTACTCCAGGGAAGTTCAACCTTGGATAAATGGGGGAAAAGAAAGGCTAAACTCAAAAGGATCTAGACTGGCCACCAAGGAGAGGCTTGCTGACTAGAGTGATTGGAAGGAAGTGGGAGGGCCCGGAAGAAGTCTTAAAGGAAAGTTAACATGAAGAACATGCGAGTATGATGTTTATCTGTAATGTAAGCATGTAATTTGTGCCTCTGAGATTCCGTCCCAGCTGTGGCTGTGCATTGTAATTCTGGGTGTGATCGAACTACTTCAGTAGGCCATGAGAGAGTGAGAGTGGTGGGCTGCAGGTACATGATTAGAGACAAGGAAGTGCCTTGATCCTCTAGGGATGGTCTGTGAAGGAGCCACCTGCCCTAGTCATCTAGGTGGAGTTGCAGAAAGTTACCCAGGACAGAAGTGGTTTAATCCAACCACCTTAACTTTAACCTCACTTTAACCTCATTGTCCAACTTCTACTTAGGGACACACATGCAAACGTTGTTGGAGCTAGGAAATATTTCCTAAAAATTAATTGTATTACTTCAGTATTCTTAATAAAAATTTCATAGGTGGAATATAGTTTTTAATCTGTTTTGGTTAGTTTAAAATTATCAGGCCCTGGAGAAACTCTTGTGACTTTCACTTTCTATTTCTTATCCAAACGATTTTGCTTTTGCTATTATTATAGTTTTTATCTTCTGATGTGTGACTGTCTTTGCTACTGTTTTATCATAATGAAAGCTTTATAATATGAGAGAAAATAGCCTTTTCTGAATTCCAGAACCTACGGTTTTTAGAAATATTGAGCAGTTGATTGATTCATTTTAACTTTCAAAAAAAAAGTACAAACTACCTATGTCTAAAAGATGCATCAGAAAGATAGAATGCTATAGCTAGTTCTAATTGTACCTTTTTATTGTGTTTATGATATTATGAATTATAAATGTCTTTATGATATTATAAACATTTCTCTCCCTTTTTTTTTTTAGAAAACTGGTGATTTATTTGCTATCAAAGTATTTAATAACATAAGCTTCCTTCGTCCAGTGGATGTTCAAATGAGAGAATTTGAAGTGTTAAAAAAACTCAATCACAAAAATATTGTCAAATTATTTGCTATTGAAGAGGAGGTAAGTAGTCAGACTTTAATTAATCTTGTCATCATATTTATTGTAGTTATGATTCAGGAGATATAATCTAATATTAAAAAATGGGTTGGGCTGGCCCGGTGGCGCACTGCTACAGTGCGCCGCTTGGGACGAGGGTTCGGATCCCACATACAGACTGGTTCCCGCTCACTGGCTGAGCGAGGTGCGGACGCAACACCGAGGGTTGCGATCCCGTTGATGGTCCGGTCCGGTACGGGCGCGACACTGAGGGTTGCGATCCGTTGCCGGACACGAAAAAAGACAAAAAAAAAAGGAAAAAAAAAAAAAAATGGGTTAAAAAACTGGTGAAAATTAGGGCTTAACGAAATATTCTATCACAAGGACTCTTTTTTTTTTTTTTTTTTTTTTTTAAAGATGACCAGTAAGGGGATCTTAACCCTTAGCTTGGTG